>NW_023504553.1:0-40678 GCF_004664715.2 Peromyscus leucopus | reverse complement strand
TAACTTCACTTGGGTCCTCTGGATAAAGCATATCCTGTAACTACTGAGCCATCTCTCTATTCCCCTTCCCCCCACCCTTTCCTCCTCCTCCTTCTTTCCTCACCCTCCTTCTTTTATTCTGACAGAGTCTTATGTCTTCTAAGTTGACCTTAAACTGCTCTTGCAGAATAATAGGTTTGGTTCACAGCACCCTCATAGTTCACAACTGTCTATAACTTCAGTTCCAGGGGATTTGGTATATATATTCTTCTGGTCTCCTTAGGCACTGCACACACATGTTGTATATATACATGCAAGCAAAACAGTCATCCATTTTAAAAAGAATGTTGAGGCAGGGAAGAGTATTTGTCTTGTTTGAACTAGATTTCTTAGGTTCTGAATGAGAAATTACTTGTGCTCTCTCTACTTTTCCCTTTTTCCCCATCTCCTTCTCTTTCCTTAATAGCCTGGCTTTTGCTAGCTGTTCTTTCCTGACTTTTCTCTTATTTCATTCTTCATCAAAGACAAGAGGCCAGCAAGATGGCTCATCTGGTCAGGGTGCTTGCCATGGGGCCCAATGACTTGATTTTGATTCCCATGATCCACATTTTAGAAGGAGAAAACTGAGCTGCCCAATCTCCATGGTATAATGGCTTGTGTGACACACACACATACACATGTGCATGCGCGTGCACACATACACACACACAAACACACACATGCATAAGTAAGTGTAAAAAATTAAAAACTATACAGATATCCTTGTCTCCTCATTATTCTCACACACCTTTCTTCCAATTAGAGAAAGCAATAGGAAATCTGAATGAGGTTTATCTGTTGGCAGCCCCCTGTGTGTGACCCAGTTCCCTTGTGCCAGGCCCTGTTGATTGGGAGTGAGCAGACCAGTTGCAGAACACTTCTGTCCTTCACATGTCCCCAGCACTTAGTCCAGGACCTAGTTCAATAAGGACTGTGGAGCTGTGAAAAAGCAGACAGATGAGCCACGTTCTAAACCTGCAGGCTTCTCAAGAGTAAAAGTGACAAGTTCTAGGAAAGTGTGACTTATGGAGTTATCGAAGCACAGAGGGGAGCCTCTAATTCAGAGAAGGCTGCCAGGAGGACCTCACTGAGAAGGTGATTTGGCTTAACTCCTCACGTACCCTAGAGGGATGACTGGCATATGCCATTATTTTCATGGTGTCCTGATTACTCCTTGACTTTCCCTGACTTTTGTTAAGTTTTTCAACTACCCAAGTCTTCATTTCCTTATTTTTAATATATTGATAACAGTAAAGTTCCTATGTGTTTTTCACAAAAATTAAATGAAACAACATGTATAGTTCTAAGAAGTTACCTGGCATACAGTAACAACTTGTTGCATGCTATTGGGTCACTTTATATAGTATTTGTGAGTGTTTAATTAAATATATTTCTTTTTTTCTAATTTTTTTTTCTAATTTATCCTCTAAGAGTGTAAGAGGGCACTGAATATCCTGAAACTAGAGTTATAGGTGACTATGAGCTGCCATTTATAAGTTGGGAATTGAACCCAGGTCCTCTGCAAGAGCAGCCAGTGCTCTGAACTGCTGAGCCATCTCTCCAGCCTCAAAAAAATATATTTGAATGTGATTTTTTTTGAGACATGTATGCCATGCTGGCCTCAAACTTCTGAACCTTCTGCCTCCACCTGCCAAGAGGTATGTACTGCCATGTCCAGTTTATGTGGTATCAGGGATAGGACCCAGGACATTATGTATGTTAATGGACCTTCAATTTAACTGTAATCATTAAAGGGAAATTTGGGGCATTTTTGCTAAAGAACAGTGCTGTGGATATCACTCTATATAAATAAAACACTGATGGCCAGTGACCAGGCAGGAAGTATAGGCGGGACAAAGAGAGAGGAGAATTGGGGAAACAGGAAGAAGGAGGAGAGAGACTGCAGCCACCGCCAGGAAAAGCAGCATGTAGAGACTCTGGTAAGCCACTAGCCACGTGGCAAGGTATAGATTTATAGAAATGGGTTAATTTAAGATAAAAGAGCAGTTAGCAAGAAGCCTGCCACGGCCATACAGTTTATAAGTGATATAAGCGTCTGAGTGATTATTTTATAAGTGGATTGTGGGACTGCGGGGCTTGGGGAACCTGGAGAGAAGCCCTCCAGCTACAGAACAGCCTTGTTTTTGTAGTGTAACTCCAAGGCAGATGTAGAGAAAATTACCTCATATTTCCAGACTCACAGAGGGCAGTGTGTCAGAGCGTATAGCAGTTAGGCATGGCAGGGACAGACATAATGTAGACAAATTACCATAATCATAATTTTTTAATAGATTGAAAGTGTGAATTTATAAAAATAATTCTGTGGTTTGTACCCAAAACACATTAATTAAATAAACCTACTCTCTAGTTTGTCTTGTTCTAGAACTAAAGAGTTAAAGACATCCTTTTTGTAGATTATATTTTATTCTTTTTTCTCTCTGTGATTCTTTTGCTAGATTGAAATCTTCTCCTTCTTCATCTCCTCCTCCTCCTCCTCCTCTTCCTCCTCCTCCTCCTCCTCCTTCTTAATGGAAACTTACAATGAAACCCAGGGCCTCATGGATACTGGGCAAGCACTCTTCCACTGAATTGTATCCTAGACCTTTTTAAAAAAATTTCTTTTTAATTAAAAACGTCATTTATTGTAATGAACTCACAAGTAAAAAACATTCAATTGCTTGCCCAGTCCCTAACTCCATACTTTTCAGTGAACTTCAGGATGGTTTTGTGGCCTTTCTGGAGCTTTGCTTAGGGTGTTTAACTTTCACTGTCAATAACATTTTAGGGACTTATCGAACACATACACACACATCCTAAAAGAGTTGAAAACAGGAAAACAATTGACTCTATATTGCTTTTCACAAGTCATGTGTCATTTACCTGCATTTCATTTTTCCGCATCACCTGATATCTTAGGGTTTTTATTGCTGTGACCAAACACCATGACCAAAAATCAAGGTGAGGTGAAAAGGGTTTATTTGGCTTACACTTCCAAATTGCTGTTCATATTGAAGGAAGTCAGGACAGGAACTCAAACAGGGCAGGATCCTGGAGGCAGAAGCTGATGCAGAGGCCATGGAGAAGTGCTGCTTACTGGCTTGTTTCCCATGGCTTGCTCAGGGAACCCAGGACCACCATCACAGAGATGGCAAGGTAAGAAAATGCCTTACATGTAAGCTGGATCTCAAGGAGGCATTTCCTCAATTGAGGCTTCTTCCTCTCTTATGATTCTAGCTTGTGTCAATTTGACACACAAAACTAGCCAGTACACCTGAAATGACCCTTTTTTGGTCTTTTTTAAAAAATAAATGTAATATACCCACCTTTTTTAATAAATGTAATATATTCACACCAACAATTGCTCACATGTAGTTGGAAGATTTCCCATGTCCTGCCTGACCCAGAGTTGGAACAAATCTCTCTCACCTGCAGACCCATATCCACTTATAAAATAATTACTTAGAGGTTTAATTTAATATTAATCACAAACTGTATGGCATATGGCAGGCTTCTTGCTAGCTAGTTCTTTCATCTTAAATTAACCCTTTTCTATTGATCTATGTATTGCCACATGGCCATGGCATTACCAGTCTGCTGGCATGTTGCTCCTTGGTGGTGGCTCAGCATCTTCTCCACCTCTGCCCTTCTCCTTCCTCTCTTCCTCTTGGATTTCCTGCTTGGGTATAACCTGAGTCACCATAGGCCGGAGCAGCTTCTTTATTTATCAGTCATAGCAACACACATTCACAGAGTACAGAAAGACATCCCACAGCACTTACACATATACTTACATGTTTTATACACTAGGATCCACATATGGGGGAGATTGGATCACCATATTTAACAGTATACATTCTAAGCCAATCTACTTTCTTGAAAATTTAGTGACTTCACCTTTTTTTCTGATAAAATAAATCTGGTACACATAAAAAGAGGAATACTACTCATCTTCAAAGAAAAATTTTTATTATATCTCTTTATTCATGTTGTACCCTCAAGTGTGCATGAGTTTATGTATTTGTGTGCTGGCACCATGACATATGGGAAGAGGTTAGAGGACAAGTCTCAGAACTAGACTCTCTCTTATGAGAATTGAACTCAGGCCATCAGGTTTGTTGGTAGGTACCATTACCCTGGAATAAATTCTCTGGCCCCTTAAATAAATTGTTAAAATACTATGTTTTGTTTTTGTTTACCCAGGGTATTTGTTACATTGGGAGTTTATGACCAGCACAGAATACACTAGTCCCATCTGGAAAAAAATAAACTAGCAAGGAATGCAAATAAAATAAGGAAGTAGTGGAGTAGTGTGTCTCCTCTCTAGCCAGTACACCTGAAATGACCCTTTTTTGGTCTTTTTTAAAAAATAAATGTAATATACCCACCTTTTTTAATAAATGTAATATATTCACACCAACAATTGCTCACATGTAGTTGGAAGATTTCCCATGTCCTGCCTGACCCAGAGTTGGAACAAATCTCTCTCACCTGCAGACCCATATCCACTTATAAAATAATTACTTAGAGGTTTAATTTAATATTAATCACAAACTGTATGGCATATGGCAGGCTTCTTGCTAGCTAGTTCTTTCATCTTAAATTAACCCTTTTCTATTGATCTATGTATTGCCACATGGCCAATAGATCCTGAATCTCTTGGGATGTTTGAGGGGCTACCTGAGAGAATATTGCTGTATCAGGATTCCCAGCCTTTGTGTCCCAAGAGAATCAAACTGGGTAGCAGAAACTCTTTTGAAATCTCCCACCCCTGTTCCAAAATGATTCACGAAGACACCAAGCCTGCAATGGGCACAATTTATTTTTCCTGTGTCATTAGCATTCTAGTTATTAGGTAAGTTTTTCTCCATGAATGTGAGTCCACAGACTGGAGGAGAGTATGGGTCCTACACCACAAAGTTTTTAACGGTAGAACAGGAGCACAGCTGCCTCAGTTATTTTCCTGCTATTGCTGGACCCCTTGTGAGTTCCATATCCATCCCAATCAAATGAAGAGAAGTCTCCACACTGCATAGGGTTACGTTCTGGGAAGAATCCTCCTCCACCAATGCAGTGTTGGAAAAGAAGGAAGAGAGGAAATAGCAATGAGAGGTCAGGTGGTGATATGGTTTGGATATGAAGTGTCCTCCCCAAAGGTGTTATGCACTGAAGACCTGTTCCCCAGTGTAAGTAATATTTAGAGGCAGAACTTTGGGGAAAGCTTGAATATAAGGACCCTGCCTTCATCAGTTGGCTAATCATTGATGGGTTCACAATTTTGAACTGACTATTGGAGCTGTGTAAATTGGAGTCTGGTTAGAGGAAATAGATCACTCAAAGTGTGAGTGGCATGTTTTGAAGCGTATCTTGTCCTGGCCTTTTCTAGTCTTTCTTGGCTCCTTACTGCTATGCGGTGAGGCATATTGCTCTGACATGTCTTTCCTGCATGATGTTTATCATGCTCCACTATGGATTTAAAAGCAATAGAGCCAAGTGATCTTGGATTAAAATATCAAATACCATCAAACTACAAAGCCATTTGTCTTAGTCTGTGTTACTATTGCTGTGATGAAACATCATGACTGTTGTACCCAGATTCCCCCAAAGACCACCAAAAGACCAAATCCAAAGAGAAAAGTGTCTTTGTATTATTATGAATTAACTCAGGACTCTCAGCCCAGCTGATGCAGCAGCGGAGCAGGAGACACCCTTAGTAGCAATGGGGCAGTTTTTTTTTAATTTTTTGGTTTTTTTCATGACAGGGTTTCTCTGTGTAGCTTTGTTAACTGTCCTGAATCTCGCTTTGTAGACCAGGTTAGCCTCGAACTCACAGAGATCCACCTGGCTCTGCATCCCGAGTGCTGGGTTTAAAAGTGTGTACCACCACAGCCCAACAGGGCAGAGTTTTTAAAGCAGTGGGGGCTTGGGGTCTACAGACTACATAGGAACTGATTCAGGATTGGTTTCTGTGAGTATGTGAGTGGCAATCATGTTAGAAACTTTTAATTGGCTAGCATTATTTGGGGGTTACAGTTATCAATTTTTGGTTAGGCCTGGACAAGTCTCAGGCTTTGTCCTTGAGTTGCTATGGAGGCTGGCTGGCCTAGCATGTACTGACTATGGGGGCTGACTCAGTGGTCCAGGTTCTGTCCTTGACTTAGGCACGTATCTCTAAGTTTATGAGGGGTCTCAGACATTAAACAATTGGCTGAAACTTGAGTGGTCAGAGTATATTCAGAAAGGGAGCTACTGCAAGGACTATGGTTTTGTTTTGTTTTGTTTTGTTTTCCATAGTCCTCCCTGAAACTGCTTGCTCAAGTCTCAGGAACCTGAAATTGAGGCCTGATGTCTGAGAGAAGACTGAGCAGCCTCTTATGGCTTCTGCTTGGTCCTGTCAATGACCAAAGCAAATTGGGGAGAAAAGGGTTTATTTTGCTTATACTTTCATATTACTATTCATCATTGAAGGAAGTCAGGACAGGAATTCAACAGGGCAGATGCCTGGAGGCAGGAACTGAAGCTGAGACCATGGAGAAGTACAGCTTTCTTGCTTGCTCCTCATGGTTTGCTTAGACTGTTTTCTTACAGAACTCAGGAGCCACAGTCTCGGGTGGCACCACTCACAATGGGCGGGGCCTTCCTTAATCAATCAGCAATTAAGCCTGCTCTACAGGCTTGCCTGCAGCTTGATCTTACACAGGCATTTTCTTAATTGAGATTCCCTCATCTCAGATGACTATAGCTTGTGTCAAGTCATAAAACTAGCCATAACACCCTTCATTCTATATATTGTTTCTCTCAGGTATGTATCACAAAGGCAAAAAACTGACTAATACAGCTGATGAGCCCAGATATACCTCAATAGCCAAGTTCAGTGGGCTCTTCATCCCTCATCAGACTCTCATTGGCAGTATCACTCTATTTGATCCATAAAACCCCCTCCATTGGCTTTAGTGGCATCACTGTCTCTTCCTTCCTTTCCTTCAACAGCTCTGAACCTTTGTTCTCAGGTTCCCTGTCTAGACTTGTCCTTCAAGAATTCCTTAAGTTCTACTTCCCAGAGGGGACACACTTACAATTCTTTTATATGTTGTATTACATCTTTAGCGTTAGTTATGAACAACTCACTGATGGCTTAAAATCCCTATCTCTAATCCAGATATTTCTTAAGTTCAAGACTTAAAGATCAGGCTGCTGTTTAGAATCACTACACAGGGTCTTTACACTCCACATGACTACGAACAGACAAATAATCAAACAAAACAAAACATCAACGCAGTTACTTACAGCCACATATAACTTAAAAATGAAGTTTACTTAGGGAAGTTCATTGATAAGTTTGCCATTGTGAAAATCATTGTTTATACTTATACAACCTAGAATGACTATGATGATAAGAGG
Organism: Peromyscus leucopus; assembly: GCF_004664715.2. Taxonomy (NCBI): domain Eukaryota; kingdom Metazoa; phylum Chordata; class Mammalia; order Rodentia; family Cricetidae; genus Peromyscus; species Peromyscus leucopus. The sequence continues at coordinate 33,262 of NW_023504553.1, read as the reverse complement.
CAACACAAATTCTTTGAGACTGTTATTATATTCAAAGTCCATCACTGATCAAAGCATGTAGACTGGGGATAGAGAGATAGCTCTGTGGTTAAGAGCACTTGCTGCTCTTGCAGAGGACCAGGTTTGGGTCCCAGAACCCATATGGGACTGACAACTATTGTAACTCTAATTCCAGGACATGAATGCCCTCTTCTGGCTCAAAGGCACCAGGAACTCAAGCAACATACAAACATTTGTGCAAGCAAAATACTCATACATATCAAATTAAATAAATACATGTGAAATAAGACAAAATAAAATCCCACCCAAACAAGCTGGTAACATGGGGGCTGGAGATATGGCCCCAAGGTTGAGACATCCTACTACTCTATCAGAGAATCAATGTCCCAGCTTCCATATCAGATCCTAGCACCCAATCAAAAGACTTTAATGTCAATTCCCAGGGATCCAATGTCTCCTTTTTACTCTGTGATCACTTGAATATATATGTGCATGCATATAAACAAAGTAAAATATGTTTTAAAAATCTAGCATCATATAACTATATACCTCTTCTTGATCCCAAACATATTTAGCATCTAGAAATCTTGGCTTACTACTTGATATTCACCCACTCAATGAAAACCATGAAATTATTCAAAATGTTTGTTGTAGAATGTTTCTTTACACTCTGTGAAGATGTGTCACTGGGATTGATTTAATAAAAAGCTGAATGGTCAATAGCTAGGCAGAAGATATAGGCAGGACTTGTGGACAGAGAGAGATCAGGCAAGAAGAAAGGCAGAGTTACCAGCCAGAGGCTGCAGAAGTAGGATGGGCAAGATGGAGATAAGGTAACAAGTATGTGGGAAAACATACATTAAAAAATATGAGTTAGTTTAATTTACAAGAGCTAGTTAGAAACAAGGCTAAGCTAAGGCTGGGCTTTCATGATAAATAAGTCTCTGTGCCATTATTTGAGAGCTGGTTGGTGTGACTGAAAAAGACTCATTACAAATGTCTTCTCTTCTCATTCTCTGTATTCAGCTATTAATAAATTTAAAATATTTGGAATTCATTAGTCTTCCCTGCCCAAATTTCGATCACACTACATCAGGCTCTCATTTGTGCCATAGGAAGACATTTCAATATTTATTTCCTTATGATTAGTCTTTTCTCCATTAGAATATGTCACCTGTATACTATCAGTGTAGTGTCCTCTTTGGAAAAAAAAGAATGCTCACATTAATCTAATTGCTGTTAAAACATTGCAGGGGTTCTCTTCACTTATACAGTCCAAAAACCATTGATGTGATGTAAAAGTTGTTTCCTGATTTAGTCCATGTTAAAAATTTTCAAAAGGAGCACTTTCTGTATCCACACCCATGTTGCATACCAAAATTGGAAAGATCTTTCTACTCCCCAACACCACAGGCTCTTCCAATTTCATCATTTACACCATAGTCCTCCTTGACTGCAAAGCTGCCTCATCTTGACCAGGTGAAAGACAAGCTAATGACTGAGGAGACAAGCTAAGCCGCTGAGATCTTCATGATCACCTGCCAGGAAGTGATTACCCTTTTTTTTCAGATTGTTACGTTAGGGAGGTCTGGATCCCAAGAGAACATGTTAATTTTTATTCAAGTCCAGTTATTACTATGTAGCTCTGGTTGACCTGGAACTCACTATGTACACCAGGGTGGCCTGAAACTCACAGAGATCTGCCTGTCTTTACCATCCAAGTGCTGGGATTAAAGATGTGCATTACCATGCTCTGCCAGAACATGTTAACTTGTTATAGCTTTCACTGTGGCAATAAAAGGACTTCATTCTTAGCCTGCTTTTGGCAAAAAAAAATAAGAAACAAAACAAATCCATATGAGTCTTATGATCTCAGGCTTAGGGAGGACATCAGGTTGCTGCAGTGGAGGTGAGTGCACCTGCCTTGTCAGTTAGTTGATATGCCAACATCCAACAAGAGAAATTCTTTTTGATAGGGAGGTGAATGGCCTGGGTGAGGTCTACCAGATGTCCAGGATTCTCCTAGTAAACCCTTGACACAATGAAAATCTGTACAAGCCATGAAAAGGGATGTAAAGGATATGTTTCACTCTAAAAGCTAAATCCCAGGTAGAGAGTGCCAATGCTAGTGACTCTCTAACAATCTCAGTCCCAAAGGCTTGCACAGGACTTCCTGAATACAAGTGTCTCCCTCATCCAGGTAACTGAGTGTTTAATTCTTAAATCTAAGCAAACAGCAACAGTATATATCAGAAGTTTGTAATGTTGACTATGGTTTTCAAAGAGACAGGATTTCTGTATCTAGATAGAAGTTCTGATCCCTGAGACCAAGCAAGGTACAGGGAAAGGTCACACTCTCATACATGTACACACACTAACAAGGGATTCTCCCATACTCAATACACACAGATACACACTGGCAACCTCTGTCTTATTCATGGGCGTCTCTGGTCACTACACAGACTCACATGCTCAGTGTTACATCCAGTGACCCTCATTCCAGCACACAAGGCATTGGCTGCTCTCTCATTATTAAACACTCTGAATTGGATGAATCCTGCGGTGAATTCATCTGAAAACAAGAGACAGAAAACAGCATTCAAGGAAAATGCTAGAAATAGTTGTCAGCCCAGAGTTTGGTTCAGGATATACAGTCTAAAATAACAGACACATTGGGGAAGCCACAGCTATTCCAATCCACAGATCCCAAGAGTCAGTCCTTGAAAAAATGTCCTCATCCTCCAGAGTTTGAATGGAGAAATTTATTATATAGGAACATCTCTACTGAATATCTCCAAGGCTTGTCACAGCAGCAACCAAGTGCATTCATTTTGGTCCTGTTTCATATTTATCTTGCTAATTTTTCTTTTAAAACCTTCTATCTTGAGTACAAATAAGAAGAACTTTGAGTTATACAGCATAGGCTCAGCATTCATAAAGAGTATGTGCCACTTCGATTTATATTAAATAATGTAATAGTCATCCCTTACAACCAAAATAAAACTCCATTTTTTTTTTCTGTTGTTCAGTCCTGTGCAATTGGACCTGGTTTGATCCTAAGAAACTTCTGACTGATAATGGGGTTGCAAAGAGTAGATTCCCAAACCATGAATCCCAGTGCAAATGCTGACTCTCTTGTTTATGCTCTGTGATCTCAGCCAAGTTCCTGGACTTTCAGTGCTTCAGTTTCCTAAGCTGTAAAATGGGTTAGTAATAGTTTAGAGATCAAAGGCAAGCAATTGAATGAAGTGAAAGAAAACACATTTATAGAAGAGAAGCAGGCTGTCGTGGATGGTAAATGACAGTTATCATAACTGAATTTATCATGTGTCCTGCACAGTGTTCAGAGAAGCATCAGAGACTCACTCCGGCCAAGGGGGGAGTAATAAGAGGCTGTCTTCTGAGCATCACCAAAGTCATAGACCACAGGTATTGCTGGGCCATTGTCAGTCCAACACTTCCCTGCTCCATATTTCACTGGGTACTTCTACAAGGAACAAAAGAAGTCACTGGGTAAGGATGGCGGCATTGGCACTCACAGGAACACTGTCCTGCATGGAGAAGCACAGCATGTGTCCAGTAACTGAGATTGTTATTAGCCTCACCTTGCCTCCCCCCACCCTGCTCGACCCGCCCCACTCTGCCCATCCTGTCTTCCACTTATGGGTATCTCTTGCCTTCCTTGACTTATTACACTTTAGAATAAGGGAAATATGCAATACAACCTGCTAACTTAAGGACCTGTTTCTCTCTCTACACCTTGGAAAAGCAGCCTCAGGCAGCAGTCTCCAATACCTTGTACAGGCCAAACAGATTGTGGCCCAGCTGATTCAGGAAGCCACTGAAGGTGCGGTACCTCAGCAGGGATCTCTCTTCCACTTTTTCAGAGGGCTTTTGTTGGGCACATGCCAGATACCCAGGTTCTCAGCCTGGATGTCAAGTAGCCAGGGTTCTGAAAAGCAACCAACACTGAGCCTAATCAGACCAGATTTCAGTAAGTGAAAGACCCACATGCACAGTCCTTAGCACAGTTGGTATCTCAGGGCTTCACATGGACACATCCATGCTCTAATACCCCATATCTAAGGATAACTATACCACACACCAACAACTAACTGAAAAGCCAACTTTGGAGTATGTTGAGATTCAAGATAAGCATTTTTCAGTTGTTCAGCTCTGTGTTGAAGGACAACCTTCTAAACCTCTCCCTGGGATGCTTGAGCTATACTCACATCCTCACCCTTTCCCAAGTGGCCACAGAGTGTACCAACCTTGTAGTCATCACTTGTGGCCCCCTCTGCAGACCCAAAGGTGTTGTAGTTGGCCAGTTGCCATCCCCTCTGGGTAGTCGTTTCTGTTTCCTTGCTGACTGGACCAGCGATCACCCACTGTGCACTTCCCGCCCATGTATGTTCTCATGCACACTGGCACCAGGGTCCAGCCACCACCTGCAGTGGTCATGTCACAGAAGGTCTGGTAGATGACACCATTCTCCGTGCGGAGGAAATAGAGGCCATCTGTAGAGAGAACCAGTCCACAGTCTGTGTGCAGCTCATTGTCCTTCTCTGCTCCAGAGGCAGAATGACTCTAGGAACTACAACCATGGCTAATGCCTCATATCCTGAGTGTCCTATCACAGGTGTCCTGGGAATCTGCCTGAGTGTAGAAAGTCATTCTTCTGTGATTGAGGCAGAACACAGAATTATCCAAACTATCAGTGATTTATTCTAAAGTTAAACATAGTATTATAAAGGACTTAGGAACTCTACTTGGTATGTATTCAAAGAACTGAGAATGGGGCTTCAGTTATCTACATTCTTGTTCATTCCAATTCTGGTCACAAAACCTGGATGGCAGAAACAATGCAAGTATTTCTCTACAGAAAAGGAATAAGCGATAATCTGTTCTGTTTATTATGCAGAATATATATTGTGTACATTCCTTTATATCCAATAGGTGAAAAAGAATGAAGTGAACTGCAGAAATGGCTCTGTGGTTAAGACCAAGCACTGCTCTAGCAGAGGACTTGAGTTAGGTTCCCAGCACTCACACTTGTTAGTGTACAAGTTCCTGTATTCCAGCTCCAGAGGACTAGATGGTGTCTTCTGGACTCTGTATGTACATACATATATATGTACACATTCTCACACACAGCCATGCATATGTACACAGTAATAATAATAAATCTTTTTAAAATAAATTAACTGTTCTACATCATATATGAGCCTTGAAGCATGCTAGTGAATAAGGCAGATTACTCATATGAGGTAACAAGAATTGACATATTCATTGAAGTAGGAAACAGAACAGCAGCTCAAGGAAATACAGGAATTTATTACTTTGTGGTACAGAATTTCTTTTTAAGAAATGAAAACTTTCTGGAGATGGGTAGTATTGGTCCATACCATTGTGAAGTTGTTCTTGACTGTGTAAACCCTTCAAATTGGTAAGTGGCAATTTTTATACAACTATGTACATTGTATCCCATTTTCTATATCAAAAAGCAAAGCTGTTTCAGAGGCCAAAAGCATGATTTCTTAAGTGGGTTATTTGTTTTGTATTTTGAGAAAAGGACTCCAGGTTGCCTTGGAGCTTTCAATCCTCTCATTTGGGCTCCAGTGTTAGGATTACTGTGTGCTCTTTAAATGCTTCATCACTCACCTTGTGCTCCAGTCATCTCCTGCTTGATTTCTTTGCAGCTTCTGAACAGAGAGGAAGACACAGAATTGGTCCATTTTGTTGGTATCCAGGTTCTCTTTAATTAGAGAAGATGCAGAGTTTCACTCTCATGTGATACATAGCTTCCCCTTGCTATTCATCCTAAACTCATTACAAGACTTCTCAAAGCCTCACTTGAGAATCAACAAGATTTGTAATAGAAGAAGACTAGAGATTTAAAGGCTTGGAGAACTTTTTGTCCAGTCCTGAAAAGGAGAATACAGTGAAGTCATCTCTGTAGTAGAAGAAATGCAGGGAGCCTAATGTGCATGAAGCATGGGTGGTGAGGTTGACAATGCAGAGGCTTGACAAAGGACCTGGAATAAAAGTCTTGCAAAGTAGCCTCAACCTCCAATATCTCTGAGAACTAGAAGAGTAGAACAAACTTATTAACTCTGGGCAGAGCTACTCCTATGTATGTAGGCCATGTTTACAAGTCATGCATTTTGGGATTGTACTTACTGAGGAGACAGCCCCATTTTCCCTAGGGTACTCTTGAGGAGGAAGAGTGAGAATATTTAGATAGAATTATAGGGGAGAGAGATAGACAGAAACACAGGATAGCCTCGGGAGGGCCTGGATCAATACCACTGTCCCCTTCTGTCTCTTCAAAGGGTTTTTAAAGGAATGCTGAGGGGTGGTCCAGAGGGTGCCTGAACTGGTCTACTCTGGTTACTGGCCTAGCGAATAACCATAGCTGTCATCATAGAGTTTTTTGATCAGTGACTGATGGAGGCAAATGCAGAGATCCATGGCCAGGCACCAGGCTGAGCTCCTGGAATCCAATTGATGAGAGAGAGGAGGGATTCTGCAGGCAAGGGATGTAGAGATCATGATGGGAGCATGTGCAGAGATGACTGGCCACACTAGAGGAAGCCCATGAACTGTGGACTGGTGGCTGTGGAGCTCCATTGGACTGGGCTTGAACTGTTTGGGGGGCACCCTGGCAGGGGATTGGGATCTGTCCTGGTCTATGGGCATGCTTCTGGGAATCCGGTGCCTATGGTGTGATACCTTGCACAGCTTGGTGCAGTGGGAATGGGCTTGACCTGCCTAGGTTGGTGTGCTGGGCTCGGCTGACTCCCATGGGAGACCTGATTTAGGGGATGTGGGGTGGCTTGGGAAGAGGGCATGGGGGTTGGGGAAGGGAGAAGTGGGGGGCTGTAGATGGTATGTGGAGTGAGTAGAAAATTCTTAATAACAAAAATGAAAAAGGAATGCCAAGGGGTGGAGCAAAAGACTCACCCAGCACAGTGATGTGTAGATCATCCAAACATCTGGTAACATGCATATTGTCAAGCCATCCCTTAATGAAGCCTGCTGTATAAAGCAGGCTCAGATTCACTAGGAACCTTTGTGGGCTCACACACATTCCTCCTCTTAATTTTAAAGGGCTCCTCAGATAGACTGAGGTCTGTCTTAGGTCATTCTCCCTGATTATTATTTCCATTAGGTTGGAAGCATCAGAAGAAGTTGCCGTCTCTGGCTCTCAGTCTCTGCAGGAGGGGTTACTGAGTTTAACTTAGCTCTAGCTCAGGTTTCTATTTGAGCTCACAACCATCACAGTGATCTCCATAATTGCCACACTCCCAGTACAGGAGTGGAGGATTTATAAGATGGAATATCCTTTTTTAACGGATCTTAATATGGCTATTGTAACATGAATCTTAAAGGTCTTATTAACAAAATCAAACCTGAAGCCAGGTATTTGGGTGATGATTGAAGATCAGAGAAGCAGAACAAGCACAGCTTCCTCACCTTGCCATCCTCAGCTGATCCTGTTTCCTCAGACTAGAAGCCTCTGAGTCCTCATCCAAATGGATCTTAGCTGAACTGCTGCTCAAAAGCCTAAAAGCTTAACCAGGGTAGTTCCTGGTCCTCATGCCTTATATACCTTTCTGCTTCCTGCATCACTTCTGGGATTAAATGCATGTGTCACCATGCCTGGCTGTTTCCCATGTGGCTTTGAACTCACAGAGATCCCAATGGATCTCTGCTCCAGATTAAAGGTGTACACCATTTTTTTGGCCTCTGTATCTAGTGACTGTTCTGTTCTCTGAACCCAGATAAATTTATTAGAGTGCATAATATATTGGGGAACACAACATCACCATAGTCTATAAGAGCCTTATCTGTGCCAAGCCTCCTTTTTATTAAAGCAATAAACTCTGGATACAACCACATCATATAAATTACTCTGGGTAAAAACCACATCAAATAAATTATAAAAACTTAAAGATTCCCTTAGAGTCAGCAAACTCTAGTTCATTAACATTAACGCAATTCTCACATAAACAATACATATTTATAACTGTCATGACCATTTACTGTATGTATTATACCTAGCTTGGCTATTGACTATATGTATTTACACGTCTTACAAATTACATCACTATTCATATTTTTTTTTTTTTATTTTATTTTACAATACTATTCAGTTCTACATTCACAAGCCACAGATTCCCTTGTCCTCTCCCTTCCTGCTTCCTCTTCCCCTTCCCCCCAGCCCACCCCCATTTCCACTTCCTCCAGATCAAGGTCTCCCCTGAGGACTGGGATGGACCTGATAGACTCAGTCCAGGCAGGTCCAGTCCCCTCCTCCCAGATTGAGCCAAGTGACCCTGCATAAGTCCTAGGTTTCAATAGCTAACTCATGCAATGAGCCCAGGACTTGGTACCACTGCCTAGATGCCTCCCAAACAGATCAAGCCAATCGTCTGTCTCAACTATTCAGAGGGTCTGATCCAGTTGGGGGCCCCTCAGCCTTTGGTTTCATGAGTTTCATGTGTTTCCATTTGTTTTGTATATTTGTCCCTGTTGTTTATTCCAAACTTGGTTTCAACAATTCTTGCTCATATAAACCCCCCTCTTTCTCAACAATTAGACTCCCAAGCACTCCACCCAGGGCCTAGCCGTGAATGTCTGCATCCAGATTCCTCAGTCCTTGCATGGGGTTTCTGGGCCCAACTATTAGGGTGTTTGGCCATCCCATCGCCAGAGTAGGTCAGTCCCAGCTGTCTCTCGACCATTGCCAGCAGTCTTTTGTGGGGGTATCTTTGTGGATTTCTGTGGGCCTCTTTAGTTTTTGTTTCTTCCTTTTCTCATGTAGTCTTCATTTACCATGGTCTCCTATTCCTTGTTCTCCCTCTCTTTTCTTGATCTAGCTAGGATCTCCCGCTCTCTTTCCCTTGACCCTCACCCTTCATTGCTCCCACTCATGTCCAGGCTGTTCATGTAGATCTCATCCATTTCTCCGTGTCTTTCTTGGGGTCCTGTTTTCCAGGTAGCCTCACTGGTGATGTGAGTAGCAGTCCAGTCATCCTTGTTCCACATCTAGCATTCTCCTATGAGTGAGTACATAACATATTTGTCTTTCTGAGTCTGGGTTACTTTCACTCAGGATGATTTTTTCTAGATACATCCATTTGCCTGCAAACCTCATGATGTCATTGTTTTTCTCTGCTGAGTAGTATTCCATTGTGTATATGTGCCACAATTTATTTATCCATTCTTCAGTTGAAGGGCAACTAGGTTGTTTCCAGGTTTTGGCTATTACAAACAATGCTGATATGAACATAGCTGAGCAAGTGCTCTTGTGGTATGATTGAGCATTTCTTGGGTATATGCCCAAGAGTGGTATAGCTGGATCTTGGGGGAGATTGATTCCCAATTTTCTAAGAAGCGCCATATTGATTTCCAAAGTGGTTGTACAAGCTTGCATTCCCACCAGCAATGGAGGGAGTTCCCCTAGTTCTACATCCTCTCCAGCATAGGCTGTCTTCAGTGTTTTTGATCTTAGCCATTCTGACAGGCGTAAGGTGGTATCTCAGAATTGTTTTGATTTGCATTTCCCTGATGATTAGGGATGTTGAGCAATTCCTTAAATGTCTTTCAGACATTTGAGTTTCCTCTGTTGAGAATTCTCTGTTTAGTTCTAAGCCATTTCTCAATTGGACTGTTGGTCATTTTGATATCTAATTTCTTGAGTTCCTTATATATTCTGGATATCAGTCCTCTGTCAGATGTGGGGTTGGTGAAGATCTTTTCCCATTCTGTAGGCTGTTGCTTTGCTTGTTGACCGTATCCTTTGCTCTACAAAAGCTTCTCAGTTTCAAGAGGTCCATTGATTGATTATTTCTCTCAGTGTCTGTGCTACTGGTGTTATATTTAGGAAGTGATCTCCGATACCAATGTGTTCTAAGACTCCTTCCTACTTTCTCTTCTAGCAGGTTCAGAGTAGCTGGATTTATGTTGAGGTCCTTGATCCACTTGGACTTAAGTTTTGTTCACGGTGACAGATATGGCTCTATTTGCAGCCTTCTACACATTGTATGCAGTTATGCCAGCACATTTGTTGAAGATGCTTTCCTTTTTCCATTGTACCCTTTTGGCTTCTTTGTCAAAAATTATATGTTCATAGATATGTGGGTTAATGTCAGGGTTTCAATTCGATTCCATTTGTCCACATGTCTGTTTTTATGCCAATACCAAGCTGTTTTTATTACTGTAGTTCTATAGTAGAGCTTGAAGTCAGCAATTGTGATGCTCCAGAGGTTGTTTTATTGTACAGGATTCTTTTGGCTATCCTGGGTTTTTTGTTTTTCCATATGAAGTTGAGTATTATTCTTTCCAGGTCTGTGAGTATTGTGTTGGTATTTTGATGGGGATTGCATTGAATCTGTAGATTGCTTTTGGTAAGATTGCCATTTTTACTATGTTAACCCTGCCTATCATGAGCATGGGAGATCTTTCCATTTTTTTGCATCTTCTTCAATTTCTTTTTTCAGGGACTTAAGTTCTTGTCATATAGGTCCTTCACTTGCTTAGTAGTTAGAGTCCATAATATTGGGGAACACTAATAACCATAGTCTATAACAGCCTTATCTGTGCCAAGCTCTTTTTATTAAATCAATAAACTCTGGATACAAACCACATCAAATAAATTACATCAAACTTAAAGATTTCCTTAGAGTCAGCAATCTCTAGTTCATTAACATCAACCAATTCTCGTATAAACATGATATATTTATAACTGTCATGACCATTTACTGTAGGCATTTATACTAGCTTGGCTATTGGCTAAGTGTAATATATATATATATATTATATATATTTTATATATATTACACTTCTTATAAATTACATCACTATTCATGTTCACGTTTTATAAACTTACATGAACATTTAGATTTGCATTAACATTTACATTTTACATAAATCACATATAAATATATTATTTATACTTCTTATAGCTTATATTCAAAAGAACTCTCTGTAGGATTACCATTAGCAAATATCTAGAAGAGATTTTTAGCTATTTACCACGCTTATAGAAGAGATTTCTTACTAACATGTAGAAGAGATTTCTTACCAATTTAGAAGAGATTTCTTAACTGAACTACTATCACTTATCAGATTTACTCTTTTGACAAGCTTACTTATTTATATTCTTAGAAACTTATATTGAAGAGGAAACTCTATAGATCTACTGTACAAAAAAGTTCATAAGGAAATATTTTACAAACTTTATCACATATCTAGAAGAGATTTCTTAGAAGAACTATTTACCAACTTATATTTAAGAGGAAACTCTATAGAATATACAGACATCTAGAAGAATCTTTTAACAGAACTAGCTTACACAATCAAGCAGCATCTAGAGAGATTTCTTAACATTTGGAAGAGATTTCTTAGCGAAACTATTACAAGACAAGAGTACACAAATATTTCTAAAGTTCAGAGTTTATAGTAAAGTTCAGAGTTTATAATAGCTTTGATATTCTTCTGAAGTTTCTCCTGACAGTTGAAAACAAAAGCTAAATTCATCAATGACTCTCCGTCACCCTGGGATTTAGTGAGTGCTGTCACTATGGAGTTGTAACACTTGTTGCTACGGGGCTGTAACACTCTTTGGGCAATGCCACTCCCCAATGTCACCTTTTCTGCTGATCTCTCTAGGCCATTCTGGAACTGGTAGAAATTTTCTCAGCAACAGACAGTTTCTTTCTTTTTTGTTTCTGTTTTTGTTCTTGTTTTTTTTGTTTTGGTTTTTCCAGACAAGGTTTCTCTGTGTAGCTTTGCACTTTTCTGGAACTCACTTTGAAGACCAAGCTAGCTTCGAACTCACAGAGATCTGCCTGGCTCTGCCACCCGAGTGCTGGATTAAAAGGTGTGCACCACCACCGCTCAGCACAGACAGTTTCTAACTAGGGGCTGTCTCTTTACCCAAAATTATTACAGATCCCTGAGTCCTTTACTCAGTTACAGCAGAAGCTCACCTCAGGGTGAGGGTGAAATTACTATATTGAGCTGCCACAAAGTCTTAGAAAAAACTCTCTGCCAATATTTGGCACTATCTTTCTCTTAAAGGAGCCTCCATTGATTTGCTGCTAGTCAGACAAAGTGGTGTGGCTCGAGCTTCATTTCTTTTCAGGTTTACTAAATAGTGACAAAATCTTTATCCTCAGCAGTCTGGGGGTCCCTAAGTCTTCTATTTTTCCCAGACTGCATGAAGGAACCTTAATATCAGGAACATTGGTTCAGCTGCTTTCACTCCAGTTCCTCTAGAGGAATGTCATTGGAACTGACCTTCTCTGTTCCACACTCCTTATCAAATGCTCTGGCATCCATTGAGCTTCATTTTCATTTGTGAAAAAACACAAACATGTCCTCCATCCGTATTAAACATGGTGGAGACCCTTCCATAATCCTGTGCAAGGATCTTTCCATTTCACCTGAGCAAAAAATCGCCAAAATCTATCCACAGCAGAATGCTCACAGACCATCCATATTCAAAAAATTCAGACAAAAAGAACATTATTCGGGCTGGAAAGATGGCTCAGTGGTTAAGAGCAAACACTGTTCTTCCGAAGGTCCTGGAGTTCAATTCCCAGCAACACATGGTGGTCACACATCTGTAATGATATCTGGTGCCCTCTTCTGGCCTGCAGGGACACATGCAGACCAGAACACTGTATACATATAAATAATATTAAAAAAAGAACATTATTCAGTGTATTATGTGGTGATTGAGGGTAAATTTTCCCTTCTTTATTTTTTTCAAGTTGTATTTTAAGAGTGCCATGAACTATTTCCACTATGCTTGTCCTTGGGGATTATAAGAATGCCTGTTTTATGTTCAATTTGCCATTGGATACAAATTGCTTAAATGCTTTACTATATATCCAGAACCTTATTAGTTTTAATAACTTTTGGTATTCCCATATAGGAAAAACCTTCAACAATGCATAATTACATGTTTGTAGCTAACCCAGGTGGTGTACTGGCCATTAAAATCTGAATAAGTGTCTATGGTCAATGTACATATTTTAATTTGCAGAATTCTACAATATGAGTGAATCCATTTGCCAGAAATGATTAGGAAGAAGATCTTGAGGGTTTATTCTAAGTGAGGGACAAAAAAAAATATTTTGGATATACCCCACATTGTTTAACTATTTGTCAGCAACTTCCCTGGTAAGATTGAATTCCTTCCTTAAGACTCTTGCTATTTTGATGATGAAAAGCATGTGACTGTTGAGCCAATTCTACTTGGAATAAGGCAACCATCCTTGTTAATTTGTCAGATGTTGTAATACATCACCTAAAGGACAGGAATATTGGAATGAGCTCTAATATGACCACAAAACATTGTAACTTTCTTTGGTGTCTTAAATTTGTTGGAACAGCATTTTAACTTGACTGTGGCTAGTCCAATGATTGGAACAATTTTATAACTTGAAGAACTATATAAATATATTGACGATCTGTATATAAATTAAATGAACTGTTCACAAGAAACTGAAAAACCATGTTCACTGACTATATTTCACTATTTGTGCAGAAGCTGGGGCTGCTTGTACTATGTAGCTTTTTCCATTGATACATAATCGCCCTTCCATTAGAAGAACCATCAGTAAAACTAGCACAGCATTCCTACAGGATCTTTCATAACAATCTTAGGAAATACAAATGAATACATTTGAGCAAATTGTAACAATTTGTCACCTGGAAACTGATTATCAGTGTGACTAGAACCTGGGAAAAGGCAATTGCTAGGAGATCTTTGTGCTAGGGCAAGGCCAGGCTGCTTTTCCATTCTGATAGATGCCCCGCCCCAGGTGAGTCTAATTCTGCTCTACAGAGGGAAGATGAGTACCTTTCTGAAAGGGATAGACCTGAAGAGCTTCTACTTTTTGAGTGAGAGAAATTACTAAATTTTTCAAGGTTTTCCAATTTCTCCTTGTTTCATCCCAAGATTTCTGTTCCTTCAACTCAGCTTCATGGCAAGAGGAAACAGACTTGTTTGAATGGTGTTGTACAGGTGTTCTCAGGCACTGCTGGTGGAGTGGAGAGTTTTGTCTCTTCTGAGTCTGCCTCAGGGAAGATTCCCTCCTGCTTCTCTGTGCTTAGATCTGTCCTGAATCAATGCCCACAGGCCAAAGGCATCTATAGGAATCATTTTCTGGCCTGTATTCTCCATAATATTTTTGCATTTCAACCCCAATTTTCTGCATTTAATGTCCATAATCAGAAAAACCATGGACACAGTTCCTCTACGAACTCCAGGAACCTCTGTACTTGTAACCCATTGCATGTTAACTTTTTCTGTCTTAACCCTTGTAATAAGTCTCAGTTTTTCCTCCTTCACTCCCTGTAATGGATGAAGTTCCTGCCTGGGCTTTGCTTGAATGAAGAAATATTTTTGTTTTTGCATGGGAAGTTGGCTCCTTAGTGGTCTGGTTGGGGGTCTCGCGGCACAGGCAAAACACTACAAGTGACTCTTTGAGATTTGCTTACTATTTTTGTGCTTCATTTTAACTCTAGGAAATTCTACTCTTACTCAAAATTTTTTTGTGACACTGTATTCCTATATTCTATCTTCCTTAATTTTCATAGATAGAAGTTAAGAGAGAGAGAGAGAGAAAAAAACCTAGAGAGAGAGAAATATACACTGCAGCCTCACTAGGGCATCTTCCAGCCCTTTCACTCCCCAAATAGATTACTCCACCTTAATTTCCATAATCAGACATGCCTAACTTCCCTTAGCGCCTCTGATGCCCCTTTTGAAAGTCTTGGTCCCAGTTTGGGCACATTTGAGGGAGACCAGCTCCCATTTTTCCCCAGGGTACTCTTGGAAGGGAGAAATGAGAAATATTTAGATAGAAATATAGAGGGAGAGAGACAGAGAAATACAGGATAGCCTCTGGAGGGCTCGATCAAAACCCACCAGCCCTACTTTTTCTTTTAAGGGACTTTTAAGCGAATGTCAAATGGTGGAGCAAATGACCTCCCCCACAGCATAGCCAAATGCAGACCATTCCAAACACCTGGTAACACACAGGTGGTCAAAACCATCCCCTAATGCAGCCCTGTTGGGTAAAGCAAGCTCAGATCTCACTAGGAAAACCTTTGTGGGCTCCCACAAATTACTGTTACTGAGCTTCAGTTCCCTAGTGCTTAATACCAAGCCTACAAAGATTTTCATGTGGAGAAGTAAGATGGCATTTAGAGACTTTTTCCTTAAAAAATACTCAAAAAAGCAGTGAAGAGGTACTACATATTTTAAAATACTGTTGAATTCTTGTAGAGAGCAGATTGAAAGATAACAGTCTCTGGGCACAAACCAGACAATTCCCTTGCATTGAAACTCTAAGGCCAAGGTCTTAAGTTTACAGAGTGATTAGGATGGGACACAGTTCTTGCAGAAGGTCCCTAGAGCTACACACAAGTACAGAGTCTGGACCAGGAATACCTCAACAATCTCCTTGCTACTGGTCAATTCTTTAAGAGCTAATCACACCCAGCCTACATCTCAAAGGCATAATCTCTTTGGGGGATGGCATAGGTTGTATTTACATGTCCAGGAATATGTGTGTGTGTGTGTGTGTGTGTGTGTGTATTTACAAATCTCTATATCTATCTGTCTATCTATCTATCTATCTACCTATCTATCTGGTTTAATTGTGGAGATATATATGATTAACAAAAGAGACCTTTTTTTGTAGAGAGTTGGGAGGGAGGTTAATTGGAAAAGCCTAGAAAGAGGAAAGGAATGGGAAAAGAATAAAATTATATTTACTTTCAAGATTTTAAAAAAGGCATGATGGGCAAGCTGTGGTGACCCACGTCTTTAATCCAGCACTCAGGAGGCAGAGGCAGGTAGATCTCTGAGTCTGATGTCTGCCTGGTCTACAGATTGAGTTCCAGGACAGCCAGGGCTACAGAGAAAAGCCGTGTCAAAAACAAGCAAACAACCACAACAAAAGTGTGATCTTTGTTTCCAGAGATCCATGTCCTGGAAGCAACCGAGTCTAGTCTTACTGCTTTAAAGCTAGAGGTGGCCTGAGGAATTTGGAGTTCTGTAGTAATACTCACAACACTGCAACTTCCGGTGGCCAGGATGATAAACAGCAGGAAGCTGAGTTGGGTCATGGTCATCTACAGAAAAGCAAGATGAAGGTCAGTCTCTGTCCAGACCACCTTTTCCCTTATCCTGTCTCAGCTCCTATCTAGTCCAATTAAAGGCTCTCCTTTCCTTTAAACTCCTCACTTCTCTGGGCTTAAAGCAGTCCTGAGCCAGAGTCCACTTTCTTAATTCCTTCCACAGCAACTACCTTCTCCCATACCTGGCCAGAAATGAAGAGTTGTCAGCTGAGGGGAGATGAGCCCCCTCTCTCTCTGCAGAGTTTCTAGTGTGGTCCTGGTGAAGCTCTTATCTTTTATAGGAAGAGCCTGGTGGGAATAGCCCAGACTTTGCCAGGCTCCCCTTTTCTGGCAGGATGCCAAACAGAGGCAACTTTTATTTATTGCGGGAAAGTCTTTTTTACAGTGTTGACTCATGGGATTCAAAGGCTCAAAAGATAAATATTAAATACCATATTCTTCGCACTATCACCAGGTTTGGGAATTTCATTGATCTGTGTATTTTTAAAAAAGAAATAAATGAGGTGACTTGCAACCTTTGACATCCATTTGGATTTTTTAATTTGTGTCTTCCTTGCAAGGTAATACTTAAATCCCCAAATATTCATAGTTATTCTCATTTCATAGGAGAAGAAAACTTTTTTTGTAATGTATAAAACAGTACATTTCTTGTAGCCCAGGCTCTCCTCACACTGTTTTCTTGAAGATGTCTTTGAACTCCTGACTCTCTTCATCCACTTCCACATGCTGGGATTATAGGCACATACTACCAAACTTGACTATAAAAAAGGGAAGTTTAACAACAAAATAGTAAGTAATCAATTAAGAATAAATACAAATCTTTAGCCTGCATAGATTGAATTCCATACAACCCTCACTATTTTGTCTTTGATTTTTTCATACTTACCACAAACTAGCGAAATTTTAAGAAGGACTGCATCTGGGATTCGATCTCTATAAATCACCCACCCCCATGATGTTTTGAGTTTCCTCTCTCCTACCTACTGTCTTTTTCTAGTTCTCAGACACCAGTTTTGTGCTATATATTGAATGAATTGCCTTTTCGTCAGTGATGAAACATCCTCAGTATAAAGCTTTATTATAATACTGATAACATTGTAATCCTTTGGGAGTCAGCTTTTGGTCAACCTTATATTTTATATCTGTGTATGTTAAAGGACTGATTTATACAACATAACTCAGGTAGGTTGATAGAATAGAACAAAACAGAGGTATGTAACTCAGCTGGTAGAATGTTTGCCTCGGATACATGAGCTAATGGGTTCAATCCTGGCATCATGTAAACTAGGTTTGGTGGGGCATGTCCGAAATTTCTGCACTTGAGAAGTGGAAATAGGAAGATCGGAAGTTCAAGCTTATCCTTACTACATAGCCAGGTTGGAGGATAGTGTCTTGTACATAGGTCTCAAAAAAAAAAAAAAAAGCAAAAGCAAAACTGCTCACACACAAAGATAATCTACACATCTTTAAGTGGATAAGTTCAAGGCCATCTTTGTCTACATAGTGAGTTGGAAGCCACCATATCTGTACTATTTTTTTTTTGTTGGTTCCTAGATTGATGCTGTAAGGACTAGCTTCAGTAGCTTAGGAATTGAAGGGGATCCAAGGAGTCTCCAGCAAATCACTCAATATACCTTCCTTTCTTTTGTTTTTGTTTTTTTAAAAAAGATTTTTTAAAATTTATTATGTGTAAAATGTTTGCCTGCATATACCCTTTAGGCCAGAAGAGGGCCAGATCTCATTACAGATGGTTGTGAGCACCTTGTGGTTGCTGGAAATTGAACTCAGGACCTCTGAGTCATCTCTCCAGCCTCAATTGACCTTTCTATCTGAGGAAGTAAAACGTAATTCTGGGCTGTTGAAAAAGGGAAACACACACACACACACACACACACACACACACACACACACACACACACACCTTTTCAGGGTCTTTCTATCATCTTTCTATATTATTTTTCTTTATTTTTTAAACACCCTTTTTAGTATTTCCCATACCAAATACATTGCAAAGAAGATTTTCCTCATAATCAAAAGTCACGCAGTTACTATAAAATAATCATAAAACATGTTTCTCTGGAACAAGTCAACCCAAATACATTTCTTTTTTTTAATTTACATTTTTTATTAATTTTACATACCAACGACAAATCCCTCTCCTCTCATCCCTCCTCCTGCGCACACCCCCCAGCCTCTCTTCCCTGACCTATCCTGCATCCCTCCTCAAAAGGGTAAGGCCTCTCATGGGGAGTCAGCAAAGCCTTGCACATTAAGTTGAGGCAGAACCAAAGCCCTCTTTTCTGCATCAAGGCTGAGCAAGGAGTCCACCATAGGTAATGGGCTCCAGAAAGCCAGCTCATGCACCAGGTATCGTCCCTGATCCACTGCCAGGGACCCACAAACAGACCAAGCTACACAACTGTCTCCTATAATGCAGAGGGCCTAGTCAGTCCTATGCAGGTTCCACACAGTTGTTGACCTAAAGTTCATGAGTTTAGATGAGCTTGGTTCAGTTGTCTCTGTAGATTTCCCCATCATGATCTTGACCCCCTCTTGCTCATATAATCCTCATCCTCTCTTTGACTGGATTCCAGGAGCTTGGCCTGGTGTTTGGTTGTGGGTCTCTGCATTTGCTTCTATCAGTTGCTAGATGAAGGCTCTATGATGACAATTAGGGTAGTCACCAATCTGATTACAGGGGAAGGACAGTTCAGCCACCCTGTCGCTATTGCTAGTAGTCTAAGCTAGGGTCATCCTTGTGGATTCCTGGGAATTCCCCTTATACCCTTTACTCATAAAGTCTCCCTCTATCAAGATATTTCTTTCATTGCTCTCCACTCTGTTCCTCCCCACCTCGACATCCTATTCCCTCATGTTCTTATCCCCCATTTCTTCCCTCTATTGTGCCCCATCTCCAGGTTGCTCATGGAGATCTTATCTGTTTCTCCTTTCCAAGGCAATCCATGCATCCCTCTTAGGGTCCTCCTTGTTTCTAGTTTCTCTGGAGCTGTGAGTTGTAGGTCTGATTATCTTTTGCTTTACATCTAGTATCCACTATGAGTGAGTACATACCATGTATGTCTTTGTGAGTCTGGGCTACCTCACTTAGGATGATATTTTCTAGTTCTATCCATTTGCTGCAAATTTCATGATGTCACTTTTTTTCCAGCTGAGTAATACTCCATCATATATATGTACCACATTTTCTTTGTCCATTCTTCAGTTGAGGGGCATCTAGGTTATTTCCAGGTTCTGGTTATTACGAGTAATGCTGCTATGAATTTAGTTGAGCAAGTGTCCTTGTGGTATGATTGAGCACCCCTTGGGTATATGCCAAGAGTGGTATCACTAGGGCTTGAGGTAGATTGATTCCCAATTTTCTGAGACATCACTATACTGACTTCCAGGCAGAAGCTTCTCAGCTTCAGGAGGTCACATTTATTAATTGTTGCTCTCAGTCTGTGCTGCTGGTTTGGTATTTAGGAAGCTGTCTCCTATGCCAATACATTCTAGGCTACTTCCTATTTTCTCTTCTATCAGGTTCAGTGTAGCTGGATTTATGTTGATGTCTTTGATCCACTTTGATCCACTTGGACTTGAATTTTTGTGCATGGGGATAGATATAGGTCAATTTTCAATCTTCTACATGTTGACATCCAATTATGCCAGCACCATTTGTTGAAGATGCTTTCTTTTTCCATTGTACAGTTTTGGCTTTTTTGTCAAAAATCAGGTGTTCATAGGTGTGTGGATTAATGTCATGGTCTTTGATTCAATTCCATTGATCTACATGTCTGTTTTTATGCCAATACCAAGCTGCTTTTGTTACTATAGCTCTATAGTAGAGGTCAGGGATCGTGATGCCTCCAGAAGTTGCTTTATTGTACAGCAGATATGTCTCAATGTCTAGAAAGTCAAAATTTTTAAAACATTTTAAATGCCATATTCTGTAGGTCCTTGAAGTGTTTGAAGATTACCTACCTAACTGAAAATATATCTATGTATACCTAGAAAACTTAACTAACATGATTGTAAGTTTATCATAGATGACTAATTATTAATCTGAATTTCTTAAGTATACATTACAATTTTAATTGAGTTGCATAAACATGATACCTTAAACATAAGTAGAAATATACATACATTATAACAAAATTAACTTTAAATTTGTATCAATAAACCAAAATCCATAGCAATGTGAAACATTGTAAGCAAGTTGTTGCTCTTTAAAGTACATTCAATAATCTACCCTTTTATTCTATCATACCTATATCATACATTTATATATCACTTGTGGAAGGATTTTCTATTGATACATCTTTTTTGTTTGTTTTTTGAGACAGACTTTCTTGTTTAGTTTTGGTGTCTGTCCTAGATCTCACTCTGTAGACCAGGCTGGCCTTGAACTCACAGAGATCACCTACCTCTGCTCTCGAGTGCTGGGATTAAAGGTGTGCACCACTACACCCAGCTCCATTGATATCTCTTAACAGGCTGGGAATTATCATACAGTAGGCACTATGAAGGCAAATTTTAAAAAATCCTGTTTTTGCAAATGTATAGTAAAAAGGCGATCTTTTAAATCAATCACTATAATAGATCTGTAGGTAATAGAGAAGGCAAGGGAATTCCAGGTTGTAAAGAGACCATTGGCTGAATCACCTATTAATAGCTCTTATATATGTTAAAATTCTCTATTTTCCAGATTTCTTTTTAATAACACATACAGAAGAATTCCATGGACTGGTCGATTCTTCAATATGTTGAGCATTTAGCTGCTCCTGTACCAACTGTTCCAGACCTGAAATTATTCTAATGTCAAAGGCCATTGTTCCACCCAGACAGATTTGGCAGTTAACAATTTTAAAAGGCAGGGCTGTTGGTACCTTTGAAAGATCAGCAGCTGTTGTGCCTGTTTATGTACAATCTGAATGGCCTGTGACTGTTCTTTGTAATACTTATTAATAATCTTCTCAGGAACATGTGTTAGTTAGTCTGCTGCTATTTCAGCCAGTAATTGTGACTTTGAAGTACTGGCCTGCTTCTCTGGCAGTGACCTGGAGGGCTTCTTTTCCTACAGGTACTGGCTCTGCAATTCCACTAAAGGCAACTTTTACTAATCTCTATCATTCTGTTTATAAATAAAATTTGAGAGTCAAAGGCTGAGAGGAAGCCTGCTAGCTCAGAGAGGTTGAGTAGCACCTAGCTAACTTCTCCCCAAAAAGTCCATCATCTGTTTTATCCAAACAGAAAAAGCTGGAGCACTCAAAAACCCTCCCTACTACTTCTGTGCATCTCTTTATCTCTTCCAGATGCCCTCCAATGCTCTATGGTTTACTTTGTGTCAATTAGATGCTAACTCAGCCTCCTGACCCAAGGTCAATTTTATTTAAATAATGCAAATGCAAACTTGGAGTTCACAGTGGCATTGAATATCCCCCAACACCGCACTGCCAACAATAAGATTCCTTTTAAATCAAAAGCCTTAGCTAAGAATGATGGCCCATAACCATAATCCTGGCATTTGGAAGGTGGAGACTCAAGAATAAAGTATTCAAGGTCATCTTTTCTACATGGTGAGTTGAAAGCCAGCCTGAGCTACAGGAGAATAACCCTGTCTGACAAATCAAATTAACACACATACAGTCACACAGACAACAGACAAAGTAACAGACACAAACATATAGACACAGAGATGACACAGACACAGACACACAGACACAGAGACACAGACACAGATACAGACAGAGAAACACACACACACACACACACACACATACACACACACACACACGCCACTGCCATCACCACCATGATGATTTTTGTGATCCCGTTAAACGTATTTTTGTCAGCCTATATCAAAGCCCATGTCATAGCAATTGTGACAGTTACCTTTCTCTGTGACTTAGTGATTTAAAATAGGACTCATTCCTTTTATCTTCAAGCTACAGTTTGAGCAGCACATAGAGGGCATGACTAGCTTCTGTTGTATTTAGCATCTGCTGGGTCATTCCCATGCTTTCTCTCACCATTACTGTCAGGGTGGATATTAGGGCTGAATTGCTGACACATTTGAAAGCAAACAAGCCAATGGCTGGTGGTCAGTGTTTTGTATGACTGCATGGCAGCTGTCTTTGTCTCTCTTTGGAACTCATGTGTCATTTAGATCAACTTCTTTATGCAACAGAATAGAATAATCAGAGATGTTAGTAGTGTGTCTGTGAGTGTTATACCTACTGTTGGCAATGATTAACTGGGTAGTGATGGTAAGATCAAGGTCAGGGGACAGAAGATGCCCAAGCTGACCTTTCTTCTTGTGCTACAGACTAAACTGGGCAAAGTTTGAGTCTGTTGTGTGTAGTGACAGCTGGAAGTTTTGATGAAGTGAAAACATGATGACAAGAATATGAAAAAACTAGAGGCTTGGGTTGGATCCCTAACCTTGAATAGAAAAGTTGTGTGTTTATGGAATAATATGCTTGCTTTAAGGTATGTTTCATCACACTTTACATAAGTTAAATTAATTTTTTTTTCGAGACAGAGTTTCTCTGTGTAGTCCTGTCTGTCCTGGAACTACTTGCTCTGTAGATCATGATAATCTTGAACTCAGAGATTCACCTGCATCTGTCTCTGGAGTGCTGGCATCGTGTATGTCACTATGTCTGGCCTTATTTAAATTAAAAACACTTTTATTTATTTTATTTATTTATTTATTTATTTATTTATTTATGTATGTGTTATGATGTACATGTATGGAAATCAGAGGATAACTTGAGAAGTCAGTGCTAGAGAACAATCCTTCTGTACGCTGTATATATATATGTCACTATGATTGGTTTAATAAACAAGCTGACTGGCCAATAGCTGAACAGGATAAAGTTAGGTGGGAAAGCTGAACAGAGAAGGATGGGATGAGGAAAGGCAGAGTCAGAGGAGTCACCTGCCAGACAAAGAATGTGCCAGACACACAAACGGGATAGAGGTAAAAATCATGAGCCTCGGGGCAGCACATAGATTTATAGAAATGGGTTAAGTTGTAAGAGCTAGTTAGTAACAAACCTGAGCTATTGGACAAGCATTTATAATTAATTTAAGCCTCTGTGTGTTTATTTGAGAGTGGCTGAGGGACAGGAAAACTGCATACAAGTCAGTTTTTCTCCTCCACCATGTGGGTTGTGGGAATTAAACTCAGGTTTTCAGATTTGGTAGTGAGTGTCTTTACTCAATGAATCATCTTATTGGCTCTGTCCATGTTAATTTTTGATACAGGGACTCTCCCTGAACTTTGAGCTTGCCCATGCAGCTAGACTGGATGTCCAACAAAGCTCAGAAACCCACCTGTCTCTGCTTCCTTAGAGATGTGAGTCAGGTGCATGTTGCTGTACCCGATTTTTATGTGTGTGCTGTGGATCAAACTTACACTTGAGCAGTATAATGGCTGATCCTGACTGTCATCTTTACTACATCTGGAATCAGTTAAAAATTGAAAAAGCTGGGCATGCTTGTGATGGATTTTCTTGATTGGATGATTTGAGGTGAGAAGATGCACCCTAAATCTAAATCAGACCTTTGCTGGTAGTTCACTAAAAGGATATGGAAGAAGGAAGCTTTTGTTTTTTGCCTGCTTGTCTTCACTCATGCTGGTGAGTTTGCATATCTTGTTCCTGAGGCATTCCTTTGCTGGTATTATAACATACTTCTTTGAGATTCCACATAGACTGGAGACTGGCAGCTCTCTAGGCTTTCCCTGGGACTCCAGCACCAGACTGGGACTTCTGAGACATCCAGTCTCATGCACTCAATAATCATGGAGTCATTGGTTTTTCTCTGGAGACTTGGAAGACATCTATAAGCTACTCCAGTAAATTCCTTTTAACACACATAGACACAAAGACACACACACACACACACACACACACACACACACACATACACACACACAAAATCAATTATTTTTCTTTAGAGCGCTCTGACTAGTATATGCAACAAGTGCTTTACCAATGAGTTAACTCCTCCGCCCATATGAATGGATGTTTTGTTGTGAATGAATGTCAGATTGTACACACCACTCTTTCTACATCTATCAAGATGATTATGTTGTGTTTGTCATCATTTTACCATAAGCTTATCTTTAATACACCTTTTTATGCCTGATTTCAAACCCCCAGTGATCCTATAGCAATCCCTGGAGCAAGAACCCCCAGTGAGGAGCCCAGGTTGACCCATAGACACCTTGGCCTGGATGCCAAAGAGCCTTGCACAAGCAATTTCTGTCCAAGC
Organism: Peromyscus leucopus; assembly: GCF_004664715.2. Classification (NCBI taxonomy): domain Eukaryota; kingdom Metazoa; phylum Chordata; class Mammalia; order Rodentia; family Cricetidae; genus Peromyscus; species Peromyscus leucopus. Next base: position 8,818 of record NW_023504553.1, on the reverse strand, counting down.
GGATTGTGTCAATCCACTCTTCCTACACATGATCATTTCTGTTGCAGCCTCACCCCAAGGCTTCCCCACCTACCCAGCCCTGTCTCCACTCATGAGCCCTTGTTCAGAGTAACTTCTCTGGTGCTTCACAGGACACTGATTCCTAGGCCTTTGGATGCAGAGGCTGGGTAATTCTATGACTCACAGACAACCACAGCAGGAGACATCATTGAATTCTGAGTGCTTGTGGGCAGCATCCCTCTTCACCTTATTCTCCACACAGAGAAGCAATGCCAAAAGGAATATGGTGTTTATTTGTCCTTCTATCAGAGAAGACAGTGAGCTCAGTGGAGCCTGAGAGAAAGGGGTACTGTTTGGGAAGAGAAGTACCTCAAATGAATAAAAAGTTTGGAGTGGTTTAACTAACTTTTCCTCAAATGTCAATGGTGTTTCTCAGGTAACTCTTTCAGAGAACACACAGACTCCTAAGGTCAACAGAAAGTTTTTATTCACTGGTTAGCAGACTACACAGGGAAGCATGTAGCCCAAATTGTGTAGCCACAAACCTTAGTGTTCTTGGCTTTTTTTCTGCACAAAAACCATACTCTGGTTTGACACACTTGAGTTATCAAAAACAGTAGCAATAAGGCAGAGCTACAAAAGCAAAAGGGCAAGGTTCACACATTTAGGGACTTTCCCAAAATTATGAATGATATTGACTTAGGTCTTTGTTCTCATTTTGGCTGGTGTAGGGGTCTATGCGACGGACTCTTAAGTTAGGATGGTGCCTTGGCACATCTAACATGGCATCAGTTGTGCTAAGTTCTGAGAGCCTGTTACAATCATCCCCAGACCCCATGTTCAACACACGATCAGTACACACTTCCTCTGGTGCCCATTACCTGCTTCATCTCTCCTGCCCCAATGTCATCCCTTCATTCTCTGAGATCACTGCTATTTGCACTTTCCCTCAGGGGACTGGAGCCTTCCTCCTAAGTGTTGCTTCATCCTGAACACAGGGTTATCTTAGTACAAGGCTGCTGCATTGTTTACATGGCTCTTTGGCAGTTCTTTCAAAACTTTCATCAGACTGTACTTGTTAAGGCAATATTTTCTTTGTAAATTTACACAGTTCCATAATCTCCAACAAAAGAGAATAGGATACATCTGGGTCTTAGACAAGTGTTCAAATAACATGTATACTCCTGTAACACTAGAGTTAGCACTTTACTGTCTCTAATGATGGTTCATGTTCATTCAGTGACATATTGTTGTTTGTGATTCATCCTGCATAGTACAGTTGTTCATCAACCTGCCTTAGATTCCATGAAAAATGCCCATTCTGACATCAGCAGTGGTTGCTATAATGGAAAGAAGAACGTCTTGTCAGCTTGAAGACTTAGCTCATATCCAGAGTCTCATACTAATTAGATAAACTGATTCCCATGTTAGTTTTGTAGCCAAAGAATGTTCATTTCATTCATTCTGATAATAGATTGACAGCTGTAGTTTAGGTTTTTTTATATAACCATTCTATCACCTGGAGAAATTAGCTTATTTTTCCTACTATTTCATCTCTCTGAACATCATATTGACAACAAATATTTACAACAAACTCTACCTCAAGTGGGTGCCGTGAGGAGTGAAAGGAAAAGACCAAAGAGAGAATGTGTGCAAATACATGGAAGTAGTACACTAACTTCCTTCCTTTGGAGAAATCTCTCCTGTGGCTTCCTAGTCTTGGCGGGAGGCAGAGACCTAGATGCTGGAAACTACAGAGAGGATCCTTCCTCATATCCTATGGCAATACTGGCAGATGGCCTGAATTTGCCCATTTGGATGCTGTCGACATGAGTTCTGACTCTTGAGTTGGAAAACAAATGTTATGCTTTGAATATAGAACCTCTACTGCAGGCTTGTGTGTTGAATGCTTGGTTTCGAGCTGGTGCACAGAGGCTAGAGGCATTGGATTCCTGGAACTGGCGTTACAGGCAGCAATGAGTCACCTGACAAGAGTGCTGGGAACCATTCTTGAGTCCTCTGGAAGGGCAGTACATGCTCTTAAACACCGAGTCAATTCCCCATGGGGCACACTGAAAATAACGGCATACTCCTGTCATCTCTCTATGGTAGTGAGGAGTTAAGCCAAATCACCTTCACAGTGAGGTCTTCCTGGCAGCCTTTCTGGATTAGAGGCTCCCCTCTGTGCTTCACTAGCTCGACGTGTCACACTTTCCTAGAACTTGTCACTTTTGTACTGGAAATGCCCCAAGCTTTAGCACTTGGCTCATCTGTCTACTTTATCACAACTCAACAGTCCTTATTGATCTAGTTCCGTGGTCTAAGTGATGGGAGCATTTGAAAGATGAAAATGTTCTTCACTGGTCTGCACACTCCCAGTCAATATGCCTGGCACATTGGAACTGGGTTACACACAGGGGACTGTTGTTTTATCTTTGGCACAGTGGCTGTGACTTAATCTACTGCTATTTCAGGTAGCAATTGTGACTCTGCAGTTACTGCAGTTACCTGCTTGGGCAATGGCTCAGTTATTTCAGGCTGCAGCCTGGTGGGAATTTTTTTTCCCCACAGGCATAGGCACTGTTGCTGCCATTAAATGGAGCCTTAAGTAGCAATGGGCTAACCTCCTCTCCTTGCTGGAGTCTCCCCCAAAATCATGTCCTTATGCTCCCAAGAAAATGCAGTGCCACTCAAAATCCCTTGCTGCTACTCTTGGTGCCTTCTATCTCTTCAAATGCCTTCTGATGCTCTATTATTACTTTCGGTCAATTAGTTGTTAACTCAGCCTCTTGACCCAAGGTTCATTTTTTAATTAATTTTTTCTTTCCTTTTACAACCAACCCCTATTCTCCTTCCCTACCCTTCTCTCACTCCCCTCCACCTACCCCATCTCACCACCATTCCTTCTCATAGAGGGTAAGGCCTCACATGGGTAGACAACACTGGCTGGCATACCAAGGTTAATTTTATTTAATTAACACAGATGCTAACTTGGGGTCCACAGTGTGATCAAATATCCCCAACAGGGGACTGCCTGCAGATAAAACTCATTCAAGTTTTCAATTGCTATCTCTAAGTGGGAGGGAGGCATGTGAGAATAACAAGGAACAAGAAAATCCATATATTTCTTATGTTTATTTTTGCATGTGTATTTGTTCCCATGTGTGTGTGTGTGTGTGTGTGTGTGTGTGTGTGTTTGTGTGTGTGTGTGTGTGTGACACAAGCCATTATGCCATGGAGGTTAGAGGACAATTTTGCAACTCGGTTTTCTCCTTCTACCATGTGAATCCTGGGAATCAAACTCAAATCATTGGGCTTACTGGCAAACACCCCTACCAGATGAGCTATTTTCCTTCCTCTACATCTTTAGGATGATGGATGAGGACAAGAGGTAAGAGAATGTCAGGAAAGAACAGCTAGCAAAAGCCAGATTATTAAGCAAGAGAAGGAAATGGAAAAAAAATGGGGAAAGGATAATGATTCCACAAGTAATTTCTCATTTAGGACCTAAGAAATCTAGTTTCAAAAGATAAATATTCTTCCCTGCTCCATTATTCTTTTTGATATGTATGACTGTTTTGCTTGCAGGTATATATACAACATGTGTGTGAAAGTGCCATATAAGGCCAGAAAGAAGATACCCTTGAACTGGAGTTATAGACAGTTGTGAGCTATGAGGGCACTGTGAACCAAACTGCAAGAGCAGTTTAAGGCCAATTTAGGACACATAAGACTGTCAGAAAAAAGAAGGGAGGTGAGGATAGGAGGAGGATGAGGAGGATGGAAGGGGAATAGAGAGATGGCTCAGTAGTTCCAAGGACATTGCTTTTTCAGAGGACCCAAGTGCAGTTACCAGCACTAACTTCAGGCAACTCACAACCTCATACAACTCCAGGTCCAGGGAATCCAATGACCTCTTCTGGACTCAGCAGGCACCTGCACATAATGTGGTGCACATTTACACACACACACACACACACACACACACACCACACACACACGCACACACGTAATTCTTTACACATTTTTTTTTTATTTTAATCTTTAAAAACAAAACAAGGAAATAGTGGGGGTAAAGTGCCTCCTCCATGCCCTGTAAGTCTCAGGATGTTTGGGAGGCTCTATTTAAGGAAATATTGCTATAGGTCTGTTCATGTGCATTCAAATATTCAAAATTAACAAACACCATATAAGGTCCAACCTCCCTGTGTTATATTATTTCCTATGCTTACACAGCTTTTTTTTTTTTTAATTACTTTACTTTTCTCTTTAAAGGCTTTATCTTTTTTCAACTATTTATTTTCTATGACTGTTTATACTTTCTTTTTCTGTCTGGATTTTGCTTTGCTAGTCACCTGCATCATTCTCCGACCACATGAGTCAAACCTTAACCCCACTGAGTAGCTTATCTCAGCTTATGAAGGCTGCTGCTGGGACATGAATCTGTGTAATGCAGCCTGAATGAGAGACTGTGGAACTAGGAAGCCGTGTTTGGCTCTGTTTTTGTGTTTTGGAGCCTTTTTTTTTTTAAAGCTTTTGAAGTGTGATCCTAATTAGCCTTATTAATAAAAACATGGAGTCAGCCATGAGGGTGAAAGCTGAAAGTTCAGAGAAGCAGAGCAGCATCCACTAGAGACTTTTTACCTCTACAAATCCTCAGACCAAAGGTTCAAGATTCTGTTTCCACCCACTTTATATTCCTGTCTCTACCTCCCTCATGCTGGGATTAAAGGTGTGCACCACCACTACTGCCCGGCTATCTTTCTCTTTTAGACTTGTTCAATCTTGTGTAGCCCGTGATGACCTTGATCTCCTGATCTTCCTGCTTTCTCCTCCCAAGTGCTGGAATTAAAGGTGTGAGCCACCAGTGCCTGGCCTCTATGGTTAATCAGAGGGCTAGCTCTGCCCTCTGATTTCCAAGAAAGCTTTATTTGTCAGAACACAAAGTATCATACATTTCCCCCCTTTTGTCTAAATGAAAAGCAAGGGTTTTAACTAACATAGAAAAAGTATTTACAATGAGTACAGTAAGCATATACAAATATACAAAGCAATAATTACATTGACAATGTCTAGTCCATTAGCATTTGACAAATTCAGAGAAAATACTCTATTATCTATTCTATCCTGGTGAGTCCAAAGTGTTGTAGCTAATTCAATTTTTATGCTAACTTGCATTCCCAACCCAAAACTATCTTTTTATGCCTCTCAATCATATATACTTTACAGCTCTTTAGTGAATTTCTTTTCTGAATCTGGTAACAAGGAAAGTATAATTATAACTATCTAGTCTTCAACTCCATCAGAGATGTGAGAGAGGATATAGTATTACCTGAATAAACAGGAAGTGTAGTGCAAACAATTTTTGAAAATAAGAAATGACAGAAACAGCTGGTGTCCAACTTTTATGGCATGAATTCATGAAAAAGGCACTTGCTTGTAGCTAGATAGCCACTGGCACATTCTGGAGCTGCATGGGAGGGGCCTCCACTGGAGTCACCACCTCTCCAGCTAGGTTTTCCTTTCTTTTCCCCCCAAGCCCTCTGAGTGAGTTTGGAATTAGTCCTCTTTACAGTAAATGCCACAGGTGCTTGGGTTCAAAACCGCTGGAATTAGCCATTTTCACACTTTCCCTCAGGGCAGCTCTTTGGTTTCTTCTTTCCTGGTGGTTTGTGGGGCTTTCCTTGGACCCCCTCATTGGGATGCTGGCACACTTGGTAGCTGCCTTGACACCATGGGCTTCTACTGTTCTATGCAACAGCAGTCAACCTCACACTTCATTGTCATTGTCAGCAGATTTGATGAGACAATTGGAAATTTTTAAAGGGAGTAATTAGTGAAAAAAAGATTTTTTCCCCACATTAAAAAAATGGGAAACACTATTACGATGGAGAGAGTTAGGTCTTTGTATGATTATACAATGGGTTGTTTAAAATGGAACAATTAAATGAAAGGATAACCAACTTAATTGAGATTGACATAATGTTAATATTAATTTGATAATTATTATTATTGGTTTGATAATTCTTGGCTTATCTCTAAAAAAGTTGATTGATATGAGTGCCAAGATACAGACCTTAGAAAAACTTATTAAAGCTATTCAGACCCAGACAGAGGAATTTAAAAGAGAACCAACTTCACCATTACATTATTAAAATTAAACAGTATCAGCCCAAGGTTTTCAAACAACTAACCTTAAATTTATTTAGTCACTTTATAGGAACAACTGTCAAATGACAGATATCCTCAAGGCTATGTAAGTGTTGGCTGGATTCCTTTGGAAATGTTAGATTTGGGGAAATTTAAGGAAGAAATAGTCTCATATGGTATGCATTCACATTTGTAAAGCAGATGTTAAATTTATGTCAACTAGTAGCAAAATTGTCCCACAAGACTGGAAATACTTAGTTATAGCTTGGTTCTCAATTACTGTGGAGGACCTGGTGGAAAGATGAGGCTAGGACCATTGAACAATGAAGTAGTACTACAGATATTGAAATTTCCCAGAAGCAACTTTTTGGAGAGAGTGATTATTCTGATGCACAAAGTCAGTCTATATATGATGACCAAACCCTGGCTCTATACTCCATGGCATCTTTGAATGCTTGGGATAGAATTGAAAAAAGTCAGAAAGAGAACTGAGTCATTTACTAAAGTTATACAGAGCCCAAAATAAACCTTCACTGATTTTGCGAAAGATTGACTTCAGCTGTAATAGAATGATACCAAATTCAGAAGCTAGACAGATAATAATTAAATGTTTGGCTTTTAAAATGCTAATTCACAATACAAAAGGGTAATTTGGCCTTTAAGGCAAGATCATCACCCCATAGAAGAATGGATCTGAAATACAGTCAATATAATCATGATGATGTTTGGATTGGAGAGGTGATTTCCAGAGGCTTGAAGAAAAATCAAAATGCCAGGTGCTTTAATTGTGGCAAACAAGGTCACCTAAAAAGGGTTTGTAGACAGGGCATTCCTAGAAACAATGTTTTTTTTCTAGGAATAATCAAAACAGAAGGCTTCTTCCTTCTGGAGTATGCAGAAGGTATGGTAATGGTCAACATTGTACCAATGAATGCAAATCAAGAAGGGAAAGACAGAGTAACCTTTTGCCATCAGGAAATGCCTTGGAGGGTCTCTCACAGGCCCCCATATCAAATTTGGTTAGTCTTTCCCTGTCACCATCTGGGAAACTCCTCCCCAGAGCAGTTAAAGGATCTAATGCCTATTGTAAAAAATCATACTCTGGATGACAGAAAAGCTTTAGAAGATAAAATAAAAATTTCATGAGAAACCGTAGGGCAAATATTTTGGCAGACTTCCTTAAATGATCAAAGACTAAAGCTAAAAATATGAGTAAATGACATTGTGATTGAAGGTCTTGTAGACACAGAGGCAGATGTAACAATAATTGCATCCAAATCTTGGTATCCAAACTGGAGGTAAATGTTAAGCCTTTAAGGATTGGAACTTTATCTCAGGTAAAACAAAGCATGAGGTCAGTCAAATGAGTAGAGCCAGAAGGACAGAGAAGAAAATTAAAGTCATATGTGGTTAATATGGCAATGGATTTGTTATAGCAATGGAATACTGAGATTAACATTCTTCCAGTCTCAGAAATAAACCATAAACTAACATGTGTTTCTCGGAAAATATTAAAAGGTATTATAAAGAACAGTCACTGACCACTCAGGTTGTACAAAAGTAGGGCACAATAGCTGTTGATCTTTCAAAGGTACCAACAGCCCTACCTTTAAAATGGTTGACAAACCTGTCTGGGTAGAACAATGGCCTTTGACATGAGAAAAATTACAGGTCTTGGGACAGCTGGTATAGGAACAGCTAAATGCTCAACATACTGAAGAATCTACCATTCCTTGGAAATCTCTTGTATTTGTTTTTAAAAAGAAATCTGGAAAATGGAGAATGGTAACAGATCTAAGAACTGTCGATAATGTGATTCATCCAGTGGGCTCTTTACAGCCTGAAATTCCCCTGCCTTCTTTATTACCTAAAGGATGATGTATTATAGTTATCAATTTAAAAGCCCGTTTCTTCATTATACCTTTTACAGGAAAAGGAGAGAGAAAAATTTGCCTTTATGGTACCTACTTATAATAATTCTCATCCTGTTAAGAGATATCAATGGAAGATTCTCCTACAAGGGATATTAAACAGCCCTACCCTGTGCCAATATTTTGTACATCAGCTGTTGGAAATGATTTGTGTACAGTTTCATCAATCTATAATTTGCTATTTTATGGATGACATCTTACTAGTTGATTCAAATGTAGATACTTTAGAGAAAATGTTTGAAGAAGTAAGGAAAATTTCACCTTGTTGGGGATTACAAATTACTCCCGAAAAAATACAAAAAGGAGATTCTGTAATTACTCAGGATATAAAATAGCCTTACAAAAAATTCAACCCCAAAAGTTACAAATCAGGAGAGATCAATTTTGGACTCTTTATGACTTTCAAAAATTGCTGGGAGACATTGCCCATCTATGGCTCACTATTGGACTATCAACACAAGAATTGAGTGATTTGTTTCAAACCTTTAAAGATAACAAAAACTTAAATAGTCCCAGAGATTTATCAGCAGAAAGCTGAGAGAGAATTGGTTTTGGTGGAAAAGAAATTACAGAATGCATATGTGGGGCACTGGATTTGGAGCTTGATTGCATCTTGGTTATTTTCCCCTTTATGCATTTCCCTACAGGGATTTTAATGCAGAGGAAGATATTATCTTAGAATAGATATTTTTACTACACAGAGTAAAAAATTAAAGGCAGATGTGGAAAAATTTCCG
>NW_023504552.1:0-7209 GCF_004664715.2 Peromyscus leucopus | reverse complement strand
AGGAACAAGTAGGGCATTTCTTTACTATTTCTTTGGCTTGTTGCCAGGTTATGGAAAAATCCTTTTTTAAACCTTTACTATTGACATGATGCTTTTTATGAAATTCTGAGGCCTCCAGCACATTTCCTAAATAATTTACCAATCTCATCATTGCCTTGTGCTAGAGGGCCTGGCAGACCAGTATGGGATCGAATGTGAGTTATATATAAAGGATGATTCCTTTTCCTGATTGTATCTTGTAATTGAATAAATAGTGAAGTTAATTCTGAAGCATCAGGGATAAATTCTGCAGTCTCAATATGTAACACCAGTCTTTCAGCATACTGAGAGTCAGTTACTATGTTGAGAGGTTCTGAAAAATCCATTAATACCAACAGAATAGCATACAATTCTGATTTTTGAACTGAATTATATGGACTTTGAACCACTTTACTTAAATTTTCTGATTTGTAACCTTCCTTTCCTTCTTTGTTGGCATCTGTATAAAATGTACGAACTCCAGATATGGTTTTTGCCGTACAATTCCAGGCAAGATCCAATCAGCTCTCTTTATAAGATCAATTCTATCGCTTTGGATCGCTTTGGGGATATTTGCTGTTAATTTCTCCAAAAAATTACTGCAAGCTCTTTGCCAAGGTTCACTTTCTGTCCATAATTTTTCAATGCCCTCCTTAGTTAATGGTACGACAATTTCTGCTGGGTCTATTCCTGCTAATTGACAAAGTCTCAATTTTCCTTTGCAAATCAAGTCAGAGATTTTTTCCACATAAGTTTTTAATTCTTTATTTGGTTTATTTGGTAAAAATATCCATTCCAATATAATATCTTCCCTCTGCATTAATATTCCAGTAGGAGAATGCCTAGAAGGTAAAATAACCAAAATGCAATCCAGCTTTGGATCAATACGATCCATGTGCCCTTCATGCACTTTCTTTTCTACCAAGGCCAATTCTTTCTCAGCTTCAGGTGATAATTCTCTTGGACTATTTAAGTCCTTGTCACCTTCTAAGGTTTTGAACAAATTAGTCAGTTCATCATTTTTTACCCCAACAATAGTTCATAGATGAGAAATATCTCCAAATAATCTTTGAAAGTCATTAAGAGTCTGTAGTCTATCTCTCCGAATTTGCACCTTTTGGGGTCTAATTTTTTTGTAGCTCTATTTTATATTCTAAATAATTAGTAGAATCTCCTCTTTGTATCTTTTCAGGAGCAATTTGCAATCCCCAGCAAGGCAAAATTTTCTTTACTTCTTCAAACATTCTTTCTAATGTATCTGCATTTAAGTCAGCTAGTAAAATATCATCCACATAATGATAAATTATAGATTTAGGAAATTTTTTATGTATCACTTCCAATGGTGGTTGTACAAAATATTGGCACAGAGTTGGGCTATTCAACATTCCCTGTGGGAGGACCCTCCATTGAAATCTTTTAACCGATTGAGAATTATTATAAGTAGGCACTGTCAAAGCAAATCTTTCTCTGTCTTTTTCTTGTAAGGGTATTGAAAAGAAACAGTCTTTTAAATCAATAACTATGAGAGGCCATCCTTTTGGTAACAGAGTAGGCAAAGGCATCCCAGATTGTAGAGAGCCCATTGGCTGAATTACTTTGTTAATTGCTCTAAGGTCTGTTATCATTCTCCATTTACCAGATTTCTTTTTAATAACAAATACAGGAGAATTCCAAGGGCTGGTTGATTCTTCAATATGCTGAGCATTTAACTGTTCTTCTACCAGCTCTTCTAAAGCTTGGAGTTTCTCTGTTGCTAAAGGCCATTGCTGGACCCATACAGGCTTGTCTGTTAACCATTTTAAAGATAGAGCTGTTGGTGTCTTTGGAAGATCATCAGTTATTGTGCCCTGTTCTTGTATAATATGGATGGCTGGTGACCACTCATTAGAACAATATCTTCTAATATTTCTCTCAGTAACATGTGCTAGTTTGTGATTTGTTTCTGAGATTGGAGGGATGTTTATCTGAGTATTCCATTGTTGCAACAAGTCTCGACTCCACATGTTCATAGTTACGTTAGCCACATATGGTTTTAATTTTCCTCTCTGTCCTTCTGGACCTATATATTCGAGCCATCTTGCACTCTGTTTCACCTGAGATAATGTCCCAATTCCTAACACTTGAACATTTAACTCCTGAAGAGGCCAAGTTGGATGCCAAAATTCTGGTGCAATTATGGTAACGTCCGCACCTGTGTCTACCAGACCAGACAACAAAACACCATTTATTTTTATCGTTAATTTTGGTCTTTGTTCATTAATAGAAGTTTGCCAAAAATTTTTCTTTATGTTTTCTCCTGAATTTTCTATTCTCTCTGTTTCATTATCCTGACCAGCATGATTTATTCCAATAGGCATTTGGTTATTTAATCGCTCAGAGCAGGGATTTCCTCTATGGCTGCAGGAAAGGTTTGAACTGGTTTTGCTATGGGGGGCCTGCACGAGGCCCCTCTGGGAGTTTCCCAAAGACTGAGGCAAAGGATTACCCTGTCTGTCCTTTGTTGATCTACATTCGTTGGTCCAGTGTTTTCCCTTACCACACCTTCTGCATACTCCAGAAGGAAGGGGCTTTCTGTTGTCATTGTTCCTTGAAGAAACATTGTTTCTAGGAATGACCTGTCTACAGTCCCTTTTCAAATGTCCTTGCTTTCCACATCCAAAACATCTAACATTCCTCAAACCCTTTGAAATTGCTTCTCCTACCCACATAGCATCATGCTCATCATCCTCAACATTAACTGTGTCTCTAATCCAATCTTCCAAAGGTGCAGATCTTGCCCTTAACGGCCTGTTTTATTCTTTTGCATGCTGCATTCGAATTCTCAAAGGCCAAAGATTCAATTATTGCCTTACTAGCTTCTGAATCCAAGACCATTCTCTTTAATGCTGAAGCCAGTCTTTGTAAAAAAATCTGTAAAAGATTCTTTTGGGCCTTGCATAACCTTTGTAAATGACTCAGATTTTTTTCCTGGTTCCTCAACTCTGTCCCATGCATTCAAGGCTGCCTTTCAACATTAAATTAGGGTTTGGACATCATATAAACATTGTGTTTGTACTGAAGCATATTGGCCTTCTCCAATAAGCTGATCCTGACAAACTTGTATTCCTTTATCCCTCCATTGTTTTTCTATGTTTTTAGCCTCATCCTTGAACCACGTTAAAAATTGCAGTCTCTGACTGGGTTCCAGAGCAGCTTGTGTAAAGTCCTGCCAGTCCTGTAGCACAATCTTATTATATGTTGACCAAGAGTTTAACATTTGCTTTACATATGGGGAATGCATGCCATAAAATACTATTGCTTCCTTAAACCTTTTTAAATTCAACATTTCAATTGGAGCCCAAATATTTTGTGTAGCCATTTGATCAGGCATCTGCTGTACAGTTACAGGATAAATTAAGGGTGACTGTGTGAAAACAGACTTTCTTTCTGTAACCTTATGATCCAGACTTGAAACAACTTTGCTGTTAATTTCTTCTGTCTGAATTTTTACAGGTTTAACAAGTTTTTCTAAAGCTGTCATCCTGGCACTTAAATTGACTATGTTTTTAAACTGCAAAAGGAGGATAAGCATAGTGATAAACTGCATAATTCCAACAATATTAATCTTCTCATATAGTTGTTCCATTGTCAGACTGCCTAAAATTTCAAACAAAACCCAATTTTCTTCCAATGTACACATAAAACCCATTTTTTTAATGTGGAAAAAAATCTCTTTTAAATAGTTTCCTTTAAAATATCTGATATGTTGTGACTTACCAAATCTGCGTAGAACAGTAGAAATCCGAGGGGATTTTCAAAACAGCCACCTAGTGTCCGAGGTATAAATCCAGAGAGAGAGAGAGAGAGAGAGAGAGAGAGAGAGAGAGAGAGAGAGAGAGAGAGAGAGAACGCACAAGAAAACAACAAAAAATCAACTATTGGCACATAGAAATACCTTGAAAACATGTTAATAGAAAGAAGCTAACCATGAAGTGCTTATATTCACCTGAAATATCAAGAATAGGAAAATCTGAAAGAACACAAAGTAGAGTGGAATTGCAAGTAGATAGTTGGAGGTAAAGCCTAAAAAAATGGAGATTAAGTGTGATTGGGCAGAGGACTTCTTTGGGGAATAGTGGGTTCTGATATGAACTGCAGATTGCTTCAATGACTCTGAATATTCCAATGTTATTTAATTATAATTACATAAGTGAAAATCACAGTTATTAAGGATGATTGAATTGGAGCTTGAGTCTACCATACAATCCCTTTTTCTTTGAATGTCAAAAACACAAACAGTAGATGCATCATTCTTCTTAGAGCAATTGAAACAAAGTGATTAGCAAGCAAATGTGGGTGTTCTATGCAACCAGAGGTAGCAGCAATCTGTCTAAAATGCTGGATATATCCTTAAATCCCACATACTATTTGCACATTCCAAAACAAACGTTAATCACCTCTAAAAGCCCAATAAAGATAAGACCAATAAGGATAAAGATTCCTGGAGTAGAAGTTTGTGTTTCATTATCATGTACAGAACTGCATCCAAGCAATGACTGCCAGGATCAGGACTATCCAGAAGGAGGGTATTATAAATGCCACCTATGGCCTCATGATCAGTCCTGAACTCATAGAACATGGCCTTAGGAAGTGATCTCACATATATACAGAGGGGCTGGGGTAATGGTGGTAGCAGTAGTATACAATGAAGGTTTTCATAGAAAGGTAAGAAGACCAAATGAGTGAACAAGCATAGGAACATGGACTGCTATTCTATTGGTTTAAAGAAGCATTAAATGTGTCATCTACTTGCCATATTCCTGACTTCACATACTGGCACACATAGAAAGTGGGATGATGAAGTTTAAACATTCCAGAAGTTTATGTATTTGCACTAAGTCTTTGGAGGTACTCAGTCATGTTGAATTGACATGCTGTTCTTGGAAGCCTTCCTAGTGGGTGTGGTTTTCTACAGTCTCACTCTGATTAAAAACTGTTGGATGGGCTGGAAAGATGGATCAGCCAATTAAGGCTAGGTTGACAAAAAATATATAAAAACTACTGATGGCTTCTTGTGTAAATTTTTATTGTTTGAGACAATTTAAACCATTAACAACCAGAATAAGGCCTGATAATTGGGGCGATATTCCAGTCACATTTCTTTACTCTCCTCCTAACAAAGTGGGGTCCAATCAAACGTAGATCCTATTCCTTACCAGAGCAGCCAATGAGTATGCAAATTCCATGCTTTTTTTGGCATTGTTGCTACTATTTGTTTATCTGTTTTGCTTGATGTTGTTTAAATTCTACCTTCCATAAATGTAGGAAGGAGTGATCAGTGAGTATAATTGGTCTTCACTAGAGATCCTAGAGGTAAATTGGTCCTCGAAAGGTCCTGGGTAATTACTATGTCTTTAAAGAGTTATACAGGATCTGCACTCCTCTGGGATGCAGAGCCCCTCAGGTCCTAAGATGGAGGCATGGGGATGTGACTAGGAATGGTACAGATAGGTAATGAGTACAGAGGCCAATAGTTCCTGTGACTGAAAATAAAATGAAGATGAGTAGGACAGTGAAACTGAAAACTTGACTCAGCATCAGCAGAGGGGGTAATTTAAGGAAAACAAGCAAGTGTCTTACTGTCAATCCACATGAATTTCCAGTGTGATACAGGACAGTTTTTCAGGTATGATAACATTCTTCTTTTCTCTGTCTCCCAATACTTTGCTACACTGGGAAAGTATTTAATTCATGGTCATCATAAAACTACTTTTATATTGATGGGATGATTACAATAACTTGTTATGTAATTTTCTTTCAATATCACATCATTTCAATGTAAGAGCAGCATGGTAAGATGGAGTTCACTGCTGTAGTGCTGAACAGTTGTTTGCTATGCTTTCCCCTGTGAGGTCTTAGCAAACTCTGAACAATGTCCTACCCAAGATGATGATTAATTTTATCTGTACAAGTTCACAAATCTATGTTTTAATGGTAACATCTGTGATTACTCCTATGCGCATTCCACCAAGGATGACATTAATATCATCTAGGTGTTCATGTAAAGTATAAAATGAAAGCTATTCAGCCAAAATCAGTACTGCAACAGAATCCTAGATGATATACTGTGTCACAAACATGTCTCTTGGGATTTTTATGTGCTGTTTAATTTGAGACTGTCTGCATAGCTCCTGAACAAGGGATGAAGTCCATTGGCACATCAGTGGTAACAGTTGATGGTGATTTCTGTGGCTTCTGTGCTGTGGGATGTTCTGTATGTCCTGTGGGAGGCCTTCTTGGGTTCCTTGTGGCGTTACCCAGCAGGTCTGCATAGAGGATGATTAGGACCACGGGCCTGAGTGCAGGTGTCTGAGATGGTCTGCACTTGGCTGTACTGGGGGATGGTCTGTATGTCAAGTTGCTCTGATTGGTCAATAAATAAAACCTGATTGGTCGTGGCTAGGCAGGAAGTATAGGCGGGGCTAACAGAGAGGAGAAATAAAAGAATAGGAAGGCAGAAGGAGTCACTGCCAGCCACTGCCAGGACAAGCAGCATGTAAAGATGCTGGTAAGCGACGAGCCACGTGGCAAGGTATAGATTTGTAGAAATAGGTTACTTTAAGATATAAGAACAGTTAGCAAAAAGCCTGCCATGACCATACATTTTGTAAGCAATATAAGTCTCTGTGTTTACTTGTTTGGGTCTGAGTGGCTGTTGGACTGGCAGGTAACAAAGATTTGTCCTGACTGTGGGCCAGGCAGGAAAACTCTAGCTAAACTTCTGATCTTTATACATGCCTCTATAGCACAAAGGTACTGTTCATTTACAGAGGAGAAACTGTGTATGATGGCACATGCCTGTAATCCAGTGCTAGAGAAGCAGAGATAGGAATGTTGCATGTTTGAATACACAGTCTTGAATACACAGAGAGAGCATCTTTTGAATGGTGCATGATATATTTCCTACATGGTTTCCCCTCTGTACTGCTAATTCACAGCATCTAAGTGTGCAAACTCTGAGTTCAGCTGCATTAAACATGGTCAGTCTCTTAAAATACAATCAGTCAGACTTGGTTGTTGCATTTAAGAGAAAGTTGCTTAGATCTCTTGATGTATCTCTGGGACATGTGATAGACTCATTAGCCAGGGTTGTCAAGAATCACAGATTAACGTGTGTGTGTGTGTGTGTGTGTGTGTGTGTGTGTGTGTGTG
>NW_023504551.1:0-8452 GCF_004664715.2 Peromyscus leucopus | reverse complement strand
ATTCTGTCTTAGTAATGATTCATGTCTTCAGTTACTGTCCTTAGGCCAATACTAAGTGATTTTAATTGCTATAATTTTTTTGTTTGTTGGTTTGTTTTTCCAGACAAGGTTTCTCTGAGTTGCCCTGGCTGTCTTGGAACTCACTTTGTAGACCAGGCTAGCCTCGAACTCTCAGAGATCTGCCTTCCTCTGCCTCTTGAGTGCTGGGATTAAAGGCATGAGCCACAATGCCTGGCACATTCATCATTTCTTTTTATGATTGTTCAATTAGTAAGACAGGATTCATCCTGCAGCATGTTCTTTTAAGTTTGAGTAGACTGATGTGTCCTTCCATGTGGGTGAGTCTCAGAAGGGCTGCTAGCAATAATACGTCTCATGCTGTTTGTGTGCTTCTTTCCAGACCTGACATTCTGTCTATTATCATCATCTATCGTTACATGGTAGATATTGAAAGGTTCTATAATCATCATGTATTTTTTCATCATGTATTATTTTTTCATTCCTTTCAATGTTTGTTTCATGTATTAGGAAAATATGCTATGAAATGCATCCATATAAAATCCTTTATAGGAAAAAAAAAAATCCTTTATAGGGAATGGACCATTTTATTCTTGGTTAGTATTCTTTATTTTAATTTTGATGATGTTGATTTGAATTGCCTGTTATTTTACTTGAATACTTCAGTTCTTTATTGCTATCTATAGTCATGTGATCCCTTTTCTCTTTCTTTTCATTTTGTTTTGTTTTGTTTATTTCAAGACAGGGTTTCTTTGTTTAGCCTTGGCTATCCTAGGACTAGTTCTGTGTGAATAGGCTGGTCTTGAACCCACTTGAGAACCACTTGCCTCTTCCTGAGATTAAGGGCATGTACCACCACTGCCCAGAATTTGATTTTCTTAATATGGAATCCTTCATGAATTTGCATGTCACCCTTGTGCAGGGGCAATTCTAATCTGTATGTCATTCCAGTTTTAGTGTAAGCGCTGTCCATGAGCGCACCATTGAGTACAGTCTTACTCACTATTGTTGTTAAGAGACACCATGACCAAGGGAACTCTTAGGAAAGAAAGCATTTAATTGGAGGTTTGAGTATA
The DNA here is from genome assembly GCF_004664715.2 of Peromyscus leucopus. Lineage (NCBI taxonomy): Eukaryota > Metazoa > Chordata > Mammalia > Rodentia > Cricetidae > Peromyscus > Peromyscus leucopus. Next base: position 7,358 of record NW_023504551.1, on the reverse strand, counting down.
GTTTTCAAAGGGTTAGTCAGTTATCATCATGGTGGGGTGCTGTGGGATGTTCTGTATGTTAAATGTGTTGCTCTGATTGGTTAATAAATAAAACACTGATTGGCCAGTATTCAGGCAGGAAGTATAGGCAGGAAAAGGAGAGCGGAAAATTCTGGGAAGTGGAAGGCTGAGTCAGAAAGATGCTGCCAGCCCCCGCCGCCATAACAAGTGAGATGTAAGGTACCCGTAAGCCACAAGCCATGTGGCAATTTATAGACTAATAAAAATGGGTTAATTTAAGATAGAAGAACTAGATAGCTAGAAGCCTGAGCCATTAGGTCAAACAGTTTAAATAATATGCCTCTGTGTGTTTACTCGGTTGGGTAGGAGTAGCTGCGGGACTGGTGGGTGAGAGAGATTTGTCCTGACCGTGGGCCAGGCAGGACTGGAGAAAACTTCAGCCACAGTGGGGAGCATGTGGGAGGCAGGATGGCATGGTGCTGGAACAGTAGTTGAGCATTCTACATCTTAACCCAAAGGCAGCAGAGTGACACCTAGCCTGGTGTTAGCTATTAAAACCTCAGAGTTCACTTCCAGCAATACTTTTCTAACAAGGGCACAATTCCTAATCCTTTCTCAGTTCATCAGCTGAGGACTAAGCATGCAAATATATGAGCCTGTGAAATGCGTTCTCATTCAAACCACCACAGATATCTTATTAAAATTTCTTCATTCAACATTTTGTGTCCTTAGATTTGAAGTAGATTTATGGCAGAAAATATATATTTTAATCTAATTCTTTTTTCTTAAATTCATTTTAATTTTTATGTATCTATGTATGTATCCATCCCCCCCCTTCCCCAGACAGGGTTTCTCTGTGTAGCTTTCAAGCTATCCTGGAACTCACTCTGTAGATCCGGCTGGCCTCAACTCACAGAGATCTGCCTGCCTCTGCTCTTGAGTGCTGGGATTAAAAGTGTGTACCACCACCACCCGGCTTTATGCATGTAATTTTTGTGTATGGAGGCTTTGTCTGCATGTATGTTTGTACAAAACTTGTGTACCTGGTACCCTTGGATGCCCTGGAGCTGAAGTTACAGAAGGCTGGAGTTTGCCATGTGCATGTTACATATTCAGCCTGGGTCCTCTGGAGAGCACCCGCTGAGCCGTCTCTCCAGCCGCTCTGTCTCAATTCTTGAAGCATTTTGCATCTTCTACTTCGATATGATTTTAAGAAAATCACTGAAAGTAACGAACATACTAACACTTTTTACAAAGTTTTCTGTATTTCTCATGACTATCTTAACTTCTTTACTATTCATATTAATTTTTACTGTTTTCATTCTATTATAAAGTTCAGTCATGATCCTTTATAATTATTTTATTTTTGCATACTACAGGGCTTGCCAAAGCCAGCACCTGAAAATATGTCAACTGGTTATATATAAAGTGATTTCATATAAAAACACATCCACATCCTACACATTCTTTTTGTTTGTTTTGTTTTGTTTTTAGAGACAGGGTTCTCTCTGTGTAGTTTTGGTGCCTGTCTGGATCTCACTCTGTAGACAAGGCTGGCCTCTAACTCACAGAAATCTACCTGGCTCTGCCTCCCAAGTGCTGGGATTAAAGGTATGCGCCACCACTGCCTGGCTCCTACACATTTTTTGGGTTCCAGTGTCTGTGGCACTGATATTCTGATCAAGAAGAATGGAATCTCACTGTTACTATTTTATACTTTCAGAACTAGTCTTGTATATGTCCTTGAGACAGTGGCACAGAGTTGTTTTGTCTGGTGAATCTCTCCTAGTTCTGTGTTTAATTTTCGGAGCCCTGTTTCTGCTGCTGACTTGAAACCTGCTCTGTTCCAGTTTTCTCTCTCTCATTCATCGCACACAGAATTTATTGCTTTTCAACACTGGGCTTTCTATCTTGGCCTTCCACTAATTTTAGTATTCTAATTAGAGAAAGAAAAAAATTGTCTGAATATCTAAGAAATGATTATCCTTGTTCCTTCCTTACTTAAACTTAATGTCTTATTCTACTGTGTAATGGCAAGCTCCTAATTATTTTAGCAATCTTGCTGAACAATGTTGTCAGTGAATGTTGGTTTTGTTATGTACTATATGCTAGCACGAGAATATGAAATTTTCTATACTACCACCTTGCTAATGTCTTCAAGTTGGAATAATAGTGTAGGTTATAATCTAACATGAGTTCATGAAGTAGGATATCTCTGTAATTTCCTTTCTTGCAGCCATGTCTTCATATTACATGTATTGGCTTTCCCCATGGGAGAAACACACAAAGATCCTTCCAGAAAACAACCTTAGAAATCAGTGAAAGTAGTGAGTGACCTTTATAATTTCTATTTAAGGAAAGACAGGGAACACAGGACTGACTTTGTAGATACCAGACAGTATAGGGTTTGAAATAAAGAGTGCATAACAACTACCCATGACATCCCTGCCCCATTTGATCTTCAGCTTTGGATATTTAGCAAAAGTACTTTCTTTACATCCATTACTTTCAATGATTTTTATGTGTCTTTAAGAAAAAAAAAATCTCTATCATGATTTTTGTTTGTTTGTTTTTGAGACAGGATCTCTCTATGTAGCTCTGGCTATTCTGGGACTCGATATGTAGACCAGGCTGGAGTAGAATTCACAGAGACCTGCCTGCCTCTGTCTGATAAATTCTGGGATTAACGTCATGCTGTACCATACCTAGCTCTATCAAGTTTATAAGAAAAAAATTTAAACTTAAAAGAAATTTGAATATTCTGAGGAAGGATGTACAAGCAATACACTTATTAAGTGGAGATATTTTGGATTAAATAGTTATATAATATTTCTGAGGGAATTTTGGCAGAGTAACATTTTTCAAATGTAATCCATCAGAGAGCTCTGTTCCCAAAGTTTACTGTTTCCTCAACTATTTGTCCTACTTTTTTACAAATACAGTTTAGATAAGGACTAAAAGGCTGTTATCTGTGGTGGAGATCAGAGTGGAGTTTCTTCTGAGCATCCATGCAGTAGCTTCCACACAATGATAGTGAAAGGGAAGTCTTTGCTAAGAGCTCTGTGTAAGCAGAGTTCTTCTGTGTCTCAGTAGTCACTCCCAGATAACCATACAGATACTTATTATTAATTATAAATGCTCGGCCAATAGTCTAGGCTGGTTACTAGCTAACTCTTACATTTTAAATTAACCCATATTTCTTATCTCTGCCACATGGTGGTACCTTGCTTCAGCACTGCATGTTTATCTCCTGCTTCCTCTGTATCTCACTTGAGACTTCTCAGATTCTGCCCTTCTTCTCTTAACATCCTCTGTGTCTTGCTATCCCCACAATACCTCCTGCCTAGCTACTGGCCAGTAATCTCTTTTATTAATCCAATCAGAAGGTGCCTTGGCAAAGACACATCTTTACAGTGTACAAAAAAATTATTCCATAACAGCTCTTTTCTAGAGAATTGTATTTACTTAGAGAACTCAGATATTGAATCTGTTTCATCATGCATCAATTCTATTCACCCTAATTGTGCTCTTTTTCTAGAGTACCAACAGATGTGTGGTGAATCTGAGAAGGTCTTTGATCAAAACTCAAAATGTATTGTCTATGAGCAGGTGGCTGTTCAACAGATGTTGTGCGAATCCCAAATGGACACTGTACAAAACAAATAATACTACAGAAAACTGCTACAAAAACAGATGGATACAAAATCACAGGGATGACTATATTGAATCCATACACTTCAGTAGACATGAAAGCATGCACACTGGAGAAGAACTTTGCAAATATAAAAGATGTTGGCAAATCTTTAAGTTTTATTTTCAAACATAAGTCAGAGTCATGGAATCTTCATAGGAAAGAAAGAGTATAAATATAACAAATGTGATCAGTCTTTTGGCTTTACCTCCAAGCTTGTACAGGTAAGAATTCATAATGGAGAAAAACCACACTACTTCAGGGAATGTGGGAAATCCTTCAGGGCTGCTCAAGCCTCAGTACACATCAGAGAACTTGTACTGGAAAGAAACTATGGAAATGCACAGAATGTGACAAGTCCTTTAAGTGGTTATCTGACCTTAAAACCCATTACAGAATTCATCCTGGCGAGAAACCTTTCAAATGTAAGAAATGTGACAAATCTTTTACCTACTGTTCATCTCTTTAAAGAACATCAGAACATCCATGAGGGAAAACTTTATCAATGTCAGGAAATGTGACAAATCCTTCACCTACTGCTCATCTCTGAGAGAACATCAGAATATGCATGCTGGAAAACTTTACAAATGTTGGAAATGTAACAAGTCCTTTACCCGGTGCTCATCTCTTAGAGCACATGAGAAAATTCACACTGGTGAAAAACCTTTCCAATGTAAGGAATGTAGTAGGTCCTTTTATATGCTGTCCAACTTAGAAAACATGACAGAACCCATACCGGAGAGAAACCTTACAAATGTCAGGAATGTGACAAATCCTTTACCTACTGCTCATCTCTTAAAGAACATCAGAATATGCATGCTGGAAAATTTTATAAATGTCAGGAATGTGACAAATCCTTTACCCGGTGCTCATCTCTTAGAACACATGAGAAAATTCATACTGGAGAAAACCTTACAAATGTAAAGAATGTGGTAAGTCTTTTTTATATATTGTCCCAACTTAAAAAACATGACAGAACCATACCGGAGAGAAACCTTACAAATGTAAGGAATGTGACAAATCCTTTACCCAGTGTTCAACCCTTAGAAATACATCAGAAAATTCATGCTGGAGAGAAACCCTACAAATGTAAAGAATGTGGTAAGTGCTTTTGTAAGTTGTCATATCTTAAAGTCCATTACAGAACCCATACTGGAGAGAAACCTTACAATGTAAAAAAATGTGGTAAGGGCTTTTCTCAGTTGTCCTGTCTTAAAAGCCATGACAGAATCCATACTGGAGAGAAACCTTACAAATGTAGTCAATGTGACAGATCCTTTACGCACTGCTCAACTTGTAGGAGACATCAGAGCACTCATGCTGCAAAACTTTATAAATGTGAGGAATGTGACAAATCCTTCGCTAAACATTCTTCTCTTAAAACACATCAGAAAACCCACGCAGGAGAGAAACCTCATAGTTGTAAAGAATGTGGTAAGGCCTTCTATCAACTATCACACCTTAAAGTCCATTACAGAATCCACACTGGAGAGAAACCTTACAAATGTTATGAATGTGACAAATCATTTACCAAATCTTCATCTCTTAGAACACATCAGAAAATCCATGCAGGAGAGAAACCTCATGGTTGTAAAGAATGTGGTAAAGCCTTCTATCACTTATCACACCTTAACATCCATTACAGAATTCATACAGGAGAGAAACCTTACAAATGTAGTGAATGTGACAAATCCTTTACCACGTTGGCAAACCTTAAAAGACATCAGAAAATTCATACTGGAGAAAAAACTTTCCATAGTAAATAATATGGTATATGGTTTTTCAGAGCTCTGTCCAAAGGGACCAAAGCACTCCCCACACTAGAGAATCATTATGAACTTGAGAAACTTGTGAAAGCCTTGAAGGAATTGTTGAATCTTACAAAACACAAGAGTTTATAGTGAGGAAAAATTCTGAATATGTGGCCATGTGGGAAGCCTTTAATTAAAACATTTTACTTTATCAACCTCAAAAAATTCATAGTGAAGACAATCTGTGTCACCAAGCCTTTAATTATTTCCTGAAATATTGTACAACAGAAAATTTATATTACAGAGAAATCAGATAAATGTTTACCATTGTGCTCTATTCATACCTCATTGCACATTAAAAATTCCACTGTAGAACCAGAAGAAATTCACTGAATTTGTCAATGTCTTTACTTATTGCTAAACAGTAGACATCTGAAAAGTCTTCCTGAAGGAAAACCCAAGAAAACGCTTTCAGAAAGACTTTTTCACCTCTTCGAAACATTCATTGTGGAGTGAAAACCTATCAATAGCAAGATGGTGAGAACTTTATAGAGATGACCTTGTGACTGTGACAATGTGTATGCTCATGCACAGCTAGAAAATCCCTAAGGTATGCAGGAAAATTATTTTTCAGTTCTCTAGAAAGTTGGGGAAGTATTTAGTGAAAATGCTGAGCATAGTTGTTGGAATTCTGTCCACTCCAGCTATGTGACTGTACATGTGCAGTTCAGCAGCCAAGTAAGGGGCCTTATGTCCTACATAATCCATAGAATAGCTCTGTAAGCCATGTGCGCATGTGCAGGGAATCCCTAAGAAGTGGGTCACAGACCCTTCCTCCCTCTTCCTCTTGTTCCTCTCTCCCAACTCTCTCTCTGCACATGTCTTCCACAGGCCTGGTCACTCTCTTCTGTCCCTCCCCCCTTCTAATAAAACTCTGCTCTGATATGGGTTTTGTTGTGCCTCTTGACCTTTCTCGACTGGTAACAGCACAGCACATTAAAACCAACAATAGTAATAATAGAAGATTCATATACAAATACTAAGACACAAGCCAGTGTATTACAAAGAAGAAAACTAAATATATGCAAAATCACATATTTCAGTGGAATAGGATTTTTTGATTTGAGTAAATAAGAAACCGATCCTTGGAAATATTTTTATATTGTAAGTATTGAAATTGGCTGACATAAGTACAGTTGGTTAGGTTACACTGAAAAGCATCAAATAATTTGTATCAATTGTTGCATCAAAGCTGAAGAACCCAAGACAAGAGTCAGGGAACTTAGCTAGGGAATGGGTACTTATCATCAAGGGACACCAAACATTGGACAGGCTTCTTATGCCAATTTCAGATGCTCTATGAGTCAGAGTTGTGCACACAGATAAAAAGCCCTTTTTGATGACATTTCAGTAACTTTACTACTTCATGGCAGGGTTCCAGTGCCAAGAATTTGAACATTTTGTGCATATGAAAACAACTTTTAACCTCTTGTTCATTCCAAATCATTTGAAAATACTTTTCAGCGAGGGGATGGTGGTGCACACCTTTAATCCCAGCACTGGGGAGGCAGAGGCAATTGGATCTCTGTGAGTTTGAGACCAGCCTGGTCTTCAGAGTGAGTTCCAGGACAGCCAAGGCTACAAAGAGAAACCCTGTCTCAAAAAATTAAAAAAAAAAAAAGGACCTACATTAGATACTAGTTTATTCATTTTTTAGTGGTTTGCACCTTACTACCTGGAAGAGAAGGCAAAGGGGGAATGCCTCAAACACAATAGGTTTTTGTCCTTAGTAACCACACCACAAAGGCTTATTCTTGTCAACTGGAGCATATGCATTTGAAAAGCAAAAGCCTCCAGCTAACTGCTATTAAAGTCCCACTTGTTTACTGGCTCTCCCCAGCTTTATGGTTTTAGCG
>NW_023504550.1:0-5036 GCF_004664715.2 Peromyscus leucopus | reverse complement strand
CCAAGCCATAGAGCGAGAGGAGCAAAAAAAAAGCAAAATAAAATGCAAAAAGAGAGCGAGAGCACATGCAACGAAGCACAGAGATAAAAGCAGGAGCCAGAGCCAATAGCAACGCGAGCATGCAGAAGAGGTCGTGGAGCAATAGGGCAAGCAGCAAGCAAAAGACGCAAAAGTGAAAATAAGAAGAAGCACAAAACGTGAGAGAGCAGCAGGCACAGATGAAAAGACGCAACCTGACTCGGTAGTGGAAGCAAGAACGAACAAGCAAAAAAGCAGAAAAAGAAAGAAGCGAAGCAGGGGAAGCAAAAGCACAGCAGGCAAGCGGAGACAGACACTGGATAAGCGAAGACAAAAACAAACACTAAAGCAAAGAGAAAGCCAAAAGAGAGACACGGCACGACGCAGATAAGGCACAGCGAAGCCGCTAGCAAAAGGAAAAGCACGAGGAAAGCACGGAAATCGGAAACGAAGCCCAAATAAGAGCAGCTACGCAATATGAAAGCTAGTAGTTAGACATACCATAGAACTTGTGTCATATTAGATATGTTTTAAAAATTGAGCAGAGATGTTTTAGACAGGTCATCTTCAAACCCTTCAGAGATCTACAGAATATGGCATTTAAAATGTTTTTAATAACTTAGAAAATTTTTCTTTTTTGAGACATGTCAGCTCCTGGCAGTACCAATCTACTTCAGAGAAAATATGGGCATTGAAGAAACTGTATACGGAGTCAACTTTCATTATGGCAAAAGTTAGCCACTTGACAACAAAGTATCCTCGAATCAACAGGACAAAATGGACAGACAGAACATGAAACAAGGGACTACTGATTCTTGCCAAAACAAGTGTGGTTATGGCTTTATCAAAAGGCATCTTCTGAGGCCAGGACAATATGGCCCCATCCCTGAAGTGGCCTTCGCATCCAGAAAAGGTACGGTGCCCTTTTCTTCGAAGGCAGCTTAACAGGCAGAGGGCCAATGGCTTCTGTTGTGCAATGGAACAGCAGCTGAAAGCTCATGCCTCTCGAAAGTAGACTGGCATTTAATAGAGGGATGTGGAGAAAAGGGGATGCTGAGATGAAGCCATATATACACAGCCAAGAAGAATGGACAGCTGAATTTAAAAACTGTCAACAATTTCCAGAATTTAAAATCCTGAATCATGACAGGACACTAGTGGAATTCAGGTGTTTCTGGTACATGGACTGCTCTCACCCAATGTGAGGTTGAACTGTTAACCTTGTGTACATCCTACATCACAAATGAGTCTGTCAGATACACTAAGCCTATAGGCTGAAGATGATGCCCCAACACTTCGGAGAAACCTCAGGTGACTGCCCAGGCAGCTGGCTGTTTCTGTCAACTCACAAATTTTTTTATGCCAGCTCTATTTGTTGAAGATGCTTTTTTTTTCCATGGTACAGTTTTAGCTTTTTGTAGAAAATCATATGTTCATAGGTGTGCAGATTAATGTCAGGTCTTCAATTTGATTCCCTTGGTCCACATGTTGTTTTTTTTTTTTTTTTTGCCAGTACCAATTTGTTTGTATTACTATAGCCCTGTAGTAGAGCTTGAAGTCAGGGGTAGTGATGTTTCAATAGGTTGTTTGATTGTACAGGAATACTTTAGCTATCCTGGGTTTTTGTTTTTCCATTTGAAGTTGAGTATTGATCTTTCTGGGTCTGCAGAAAATTGTGATAGGATTTGTTTGGGATTGCATTGAATCTGTAGATTGCTTTTGGTAAAATTGCCATTTTTACTATGTTAATTCTACCATTCATGAGCATGGGAGATCTTTCAGTTTTCTGATGTCTTCTTCAATTTCTTTCTTCAGAGATTTAAAGTTCTTATCACACAGTCTTTCACTTGCTCAGTTAGAGTTACCCCAAGGTATTTTATATCATTTGTGGCTATTGTAAAGGGTGATGATTTCTTGATATCTTTCTCAGCCCATTTATCATTTGTATATAGTAGGGCTACTGATTTTTTGAGTTAATCTTCTGTCTTACCACCTTACTGAAATAGTTTATTCAGCTGTAGGAGTCCCTGGTTGAATTTTTGAGGTCACGTATAGTGACTCTACATGAGCTAACTTTTAAGAGAGGGAGGTCCTAACACTCATACTTTCATCATCTTTTCACTCCATAATTTGCTCAACTATATGTCTCGGTGTAGGGCAGACTTGTATGCCACATATTGTCTGAGTATACGTTGGAAGAGGTTTGTAATCTGAATGGCAGACAATTCCTCTAGCCCATCAAATATTGTTGACATATTTAATTTTATTATGTTTTGTATATCTTGTTCCTGTGTAAGTACAGGGACAGATGTTTCAAGAATTTCTCATAGCCTCATGAAGAGACCTCTGGCAGACTGCTATTATGTGGTAGCCAGCAGTGTGCCTACCCTAGCAGCCTTGTGTAGAGGCCCATGTACACTGGAGTTAGCCAGGTACATTGGTGGGCTGCATTCCCTCCTACATGGGAGAAGGCTACCTTCCTAATTGCTTCCTTGTTCCCAGCATGAGTCCAGGGCCCACAGAAACACATCCAGCACTAGACAGGACAATCCCCAGAGCCCTCAGGGATCCAAATCAGTAATAGGAGGGACTAGTGGCAGTACAGACCTGTTCACACAGGCGTGAAGGGCAGGAAGTATGCACAGGACAGGGCCTTGTAGTAAAATTAGAAAGTACGATATGTCAAAAATAAAACCACAAGGAACAAAGATGGACCAAGGAACACTGATGGTGACAACATCAAATGGAACATGAGGTCAGAGAAGGGCAGGGTTGGGCTCTGGCAAAGTCAGAAGGGCAGAGGTCAGCTGTGGGCAGTGTCTGAGAAGAGAAGCAGCAGTGTGAGGTTGGTGTTTTGGAAAGATCACCCTGAGTGCATTTGTGAGAGCATGATGTTCATAGTCTGTAAAATCATCTATCCTCAGGTCAGACTTTTGCCTATGGAGTAAATTCTCCAATGAAGGATATCAAGGCCCTTCCCAGCTTTTTGTTGAGACATAATTCTGCAGTGAGTATCACAGCAAATAAACACACGCTAAGTCATTATAACCAACGTCTACTAGTTAGTGTTCTTCATTCTACATGGTTGTCACTGAAGAAGTTGAGTGTTCTTACCACACAACCAGGGGAATATGTGAGAGCTGGTTATGCCAGCCTAAGCTTGCATCCAGGAAGAACAGGCCCCTCTCAGAGAGCACCAGGGGAGTTTATGTGGTAAGCTATCTACACAGCAGCACCATTTTTACTGGTCTTTGAGCCCCACAAAGGCACATTTAGGGTCCTGGAGATTTTACAAGGGTCCAGGTTTCCTTCTGTACATTGGACCCTGGTTGGCCAGGCTAACTTACATGAGAAATCCCCACCACTGTCCTTCAGCCTGCCTCACTTCTGTACTGATGCACAGTCAGTTATGCTCAAAGCATCTCTCATCCTGCTGCACAGTCTTCTGACTTCTCAGTGGCCTCTCTCTTGGGCACTGCTGGGTACCCCAGCTCCAACATCTTTCTTGGGGCTCATAATTATTGTTTGGTTTTTACCGACATGGTTTCACTGTGTAGTTTTGGAGCCTGTCCTGGACCTCACTATGTAGATCATGATAGCCTCAAACTCATAGAGATCTGCCTCGCTCTGCTCCTCAAGTGCTGGATTAAAGGCATGTGCTACCACTGGGAGCGAGGCTCAAAATTGGTACATCTTTCTCCCCAACCTTGACTCCTTTCCACTGGAAAAGTGGCCCAGTTTGTCTCAAGACCATCTCCTGGCAATAACTCTACCATCTCTATCAGAGCTACCCTTTCCTGGAGTTCATTTTCAGCCACCCCACCCTCTCCTTCATCAGGATACTATCCTTCTAGATGTCTTTCCACCCAGCTCCCAGTCCTGGCCTCCCTCTAAATCAACCCTTGTTTGTCTCGATCATATGTCTCTAACGAACAGCAGGAAGAGTCCTTACTGAGTCCTTGTAGGGTGAGTCCTGCAACCAGGGATAGGACCTATGGCCTGGATACAGCAAGAATGCTCCAGGACTTGTTGATGGGATACAGCATACCAGAGGGGTTAAGCAAGAACACTCCAAAATCATGTGGCTGGTTGAAAGACTGAAGGGAGGATCCCTGACATGTCCACTTCTTTCCTGGTTCAGAGAGGTGCTCACTCTTCATTATTTCTATACAAGACACCAGTATACACACAAAATAGAGAGAGGGAGAGAGGGAAGGAATAGAGAGAGGGAGAGACAGAGAGAGCAGTTGTGGTTCAGATGATCTAGGTGGCAGCCTCTGACTTTCCTGCCAAAGTCATGATTATCACTTGATGGCTTGAAAGCTCAGGCCATGGAGTGCTGAGCGGAGAAAGGACATAGTGAGCTGTGACTAAGTGGGCAGTGCAGGGGTCAGTGTATCCTGTCCTGTGAGCCACAAAGGCCTCATGGGAGAGCCAACGTGGGCACAACTGGCTCACCGATTGTCAGGTGTCCCTAAAAATACTGACCACGGGTGTGTGGAAGATGTCTTAAACCTAGGAAAGCTTCCCCATTTATTATTCTTTCTGTATGTGATGTCATAAGCAGATAAAAGCTCATCAAAGAACTCATTCTGTCAATTATGTTTCTCCTTTTTTTTCTTTAAGAAATTTTTTTCATTTTACAAACCAACCACAGATCCAATTCTCATGACTCCTCATGCTTCAGCCAGCATTCCCCGCCCCCAACCTACATCCCTATCCTACCTCCAAAATGTAAGTCTCCCGTGGGGATTCAGCAGAGCCTGGTACATTCAGTTGAAGCAGGTTCAAGAACCTCCCTTTTGTACCAAGGCTGTGCAAGGTGTCCCATCATAGGTAATGAGCTCCAAAAAGCTGCACAGGCACCAGGTATAGATCCTGATCCCACAATTATGTTTCTTCTTAGAGCTGATAAATTGCTTCTAAAATTGCTCATTTGAATTATCTCAACACTCATCAAGGTTCACATAATATTTTCTTGGGTTTTAGTTAAACAGTGATTCAAATTTTTTTTATTT
>NW_023504549.1:0-25000 GCF_004664715.2 Peromyscus leucopus | reverse complement strand
TCAGAGTTCCCTCTGTCTACAGCAAACGGAGACCATCAGAGAAGCCACAACTGGACAGGATGCAGAGTACAATGGCTCATGGGGAGCACAGCCCCAGTGCATACATCTACATCACAGTTCCTGCATCTATGACTCAGGAAATGAAGGGGAAGAGGTGAACTGAAAGATTTTAAGAGCCTCAATACCAGGATGTCTGCTGTGAAAGAGTCACTCACAGAACTGGCTGTTTAAATGAGATGTGAACACTGGCCATATCATCAGACAAGATAATGGAGAGATGGTAAAGTCTCCATGGAAGGGGACACTATGTACTGGGATTTTAGGCCTGGGTTTTATTTTGTTCCTAGACAGAGAACAGTGGGCAGCTAGTGACTACAGAGAGAGAGGGAATTGACACATTGAGACTCCCAATGCCACCAGGGTGAATAAAGCGATGTTGCAGAGCTGTGAAAATTATAGCTACAAAGATGACCCATTTAATTTGTATATTTTGTTTTTGTTTTTGTTTTTTTTTCATTTGTTTTCTTGTATTGTTTTGTTGGTTTAATGATTAGAAATTTCCTTTTGGGTGGCACTGCAGGGGTGAGGAAAAGATGTGGAGAGACTGACAGGTGAGCTTAATTAGGATACAAGTTGTCAAATTCACAAATATTCAATAAAGAAATTACGTTAAATGAAATACGTAAAAGAAAGAAAGAAGAACGTTTGCATGGATTCTATCAGTCCATTTCTTTAATTGAGTTGGCTTTAGTTGGCTTTCTGCTTCTGTAATAAAACATAGGAACTAAAGCAAACCGGGGAGGAAAGGGTTTATTTCCTCTCAGAGCTTACAGTTTATCATTGAGAGAAGTCATAGTAGGTACTGGAGGCAGGAACTGAGGCAGTGGCTGTGTAGAGATGTTGCTTACTGGCTTGCTCCTCTTGGCTTCTTCAGCCTGCTTTCTAATACACTCCAGGATGACCTGCTCTGGGGTGGCTCCACCCACAGTGGGAGGGACCCTTCCATATGAATCATTAATCAAGAAAACGTTTCTCAGAATGGCTTACAGGATGGAGCCATTTTCCAATGGAGATTTCCTCTTTCTAGATGCATCTAGCTTCTGTCTACTTGACCAAAACTTGTCACCACAACAGAAACTTTGTCTGCTGGAAAAAGAAAAGAAAAACCAAAACAATATAAAAAGAAACAGACAAAAATTGTTTCTTTCAGATACTATGGTTGGTATGAAATCCCAGGTATGGCCAGAACCATCTCTGTCTGGATAAACACCACCTCCCTAGAGATTTTCAATGACCCTCTTGCCCATGTGTTGTACAACATGGTCAGGGTGAGGATGAAAACACTATGATGGAGGACAGGAGAATTCATGGGTCAATGTAAACACCCCTTGACAAATTCCCATGACATAAAAGTCTACTGATGCTTACTCTGTGATGTCCCCCCCCCCACAGAAGGAGACCTTGTCATTTTCTTTAAATGGCATTTCCATGATAACTGTCATACATACCATACTAATGCAGAGGACACATGAAGAATGACTATTTATTTCAACACACGTTTAGACTATTTATTTCAAATACAGGTTCTTAGGGAAGAAAGATGTAACAACATGTGGATGGAAGACAAAAATGTATCTACAAGTGGATCCTGGTCAAGGTGGGCACTCTGGGGCGTCTGCACAATCTTTAGATTGAGGTGGAGCGTGTCCCAGGAGGAGCACTGCTAAATCCTGGCAGATTCTTCCTTTACCAGATCTGTTCTCTCCTCTTCCTTAACCATCTCTGCATTGAGAGGGAGAGGGATTTGTTCAGTAGGGTAATCAGGATATAATCAGAAAAGACATCCTGTGACATTAGCTGCTCTCTGTAATTTAGATTGCACAGAAGAACCTGCTCTCTCCCTACTCTAATGCTGTGTGAGGCTGAGAGGCTGGGACAGAGTCCACTGCTTGCTTAGAATGTGGGCGACCCTGGTTTCCACACCAGCACTGCAGAACAGTCCCTGGACAAATGTCCAAACGTTACATGCCCTTCCCCCCTCCCTACAGTAATTCACTCTTGGGGAAGTCAGCAGGATTCTCAGGCAGATGCTACAGCTTGCTTAAGATAATTATAAAGCTGGGTGTCCTTATATGTGTGGCCTCTCCAGATGCTTCAAAACAGCAGAGGGACCAGGCATTTGGACTCTATGCTTCCTCATTCACTTCAGTCTCTCTTTAACCAAGTTTACATCAGCATTATCAGTGCTGGGTTCTGCCTGTCCACTATGCACACACCCAAATTACTCCTGTAAGGATAAAATCTAGGTGTACTTTTCAGTATTTCAAACATTTAGGATCATGGAACACCAAGATACACTAATTTCAATCCTTTATTGGTCATAACCCCAGGACTACTCCACAGAGAAAACCTACCCAAAGGATATCAGCATTAAAGGACATGAATATATATATATATATATATATATATATATATATATATATATATATATTTCTTTAAATACTGAATGTAAAAAGGACATAAAGAACTAGGAACATGACTTGCACCTAGTGTGGTGGAAGAAAAGTTTATAATAGATTTGTGGGAGAGCATAGCCAGAGGCAGGAACATCTGGGAGAGTCCAGAGTGGATGAGACCAGACTGATCCATTTGAGGAGAGGAGGAGGGAGGGGGGATACAAATGTATCAACATTATAAACAAAGCCAGTGTGGTACCCTGAATTATCCCAACCACACCTCAGGCTTCCCCATCAAAACATTTCTACTTGATCCACCTAAAAACTACATGAGAACAGCTCCATTCCCAGTTTACAGAGCTCCCACTTCCTTTCGGACCCTAGGACAGCAAGGCAGGGGTCTTGCAGGCTGGAATGTGTTGGTGGCTTTAGTTCTGGAGGGCAAAATGGAGGCAGACAAAATGGCCAGCAGATGAACATGCCTGCCAGCCAGCCTGAGGAGATGATTTTGAGACCAGGACCCACATCCTGGAAGGAGAGAACCAAGTCCTTTCAGCTGTCCTCTGACCTCCCAATGTGAGACACAGCTCTTCTCTCCCCCCACACTCATTCCAAGACAAAATAAAACTTCAAAATGTGATCTGAACTTTTCAGTAAATGAAGACAAGAAGGACAGCTGCCAGGGAGCCAGAGGTCTCCCTGTACCAGCTTGTTCCCTATGAAAGGACTTGAAGCCACACAAGGTGCTTACCCTTCTTCAGCACTGGATCGTGATTTCTCTGGAAAAGGTGTTCCAACTCCTGCAGCTGTAGCCCTGTCACAGAGGCAGCGGCAGTACCCCGGTGCTGGCACATGTTGTGTTTTGGGCATGGTAACTGGAATGGACTGTGCACTGGGCGTCAGAACTGACACAGGCTGGACATGGGTTCCTATGATGGCACAGGCTGCTCATTGGATGACACTGTACTTGGCATAGACTGCACACTGGGTACTGTAATTGGTATGGCTGTACATAACCCACCTGGAATGGCATAGGGTGTACAATAGGAACTGCCATAGGTGGTGTGCTAGATACCTTACCTGGCATATGCTATACATTGGACTTAAAAACTGGCATAGAATATAAATGAGGAACAGAAACAGGCATTGGATCTATCTGGGCCTCAGTGATTGACACTGGCTGTACCTGGGGCACAGTAACAAGAATAAGCTGTACCTGGGTGTACTCCCAACAAAAAAAACCCAGGACCAGAATGATGCAGTGCACAATTCTAACAGATCTTCAAAGAAGAGATAATACCAATACTCTTTAAATTGTTCCACACAATAGAAACAGAAAGATCATTACCAAACTCCTTTTATGAGGTTACAGTTACCCTAGTATTCAAACCACACAAAGATACAACAAAGAAAGAGAACTACATACCGATCCCCCTCATGAACATTGATGCAATTATACTCAATAAACACATCAAAACAATTATCCCCCAGGATAAAGTGGACTTCATCCCAGGGATGCAAGGGTGGTTCAACATATGAAAGTCCGTCAATGTAATACACCATATAAACAAACTGAAGCAAAAACACATGATTATTTCATTAGATGCAGAAAAGGCCTTTGACAAAATCCAACACTCCTTCATGATAAAGTTCTTGGAGAGATCAGGAATACAGGGAACATACCTAAACATAATAAACGCAGTTCACAGCAAGCCAACAGCCAACATCAAATTAAATGGAGAGAAACTCAAATCAATCCCACTAAAATCAGGAACAAGACAAGGCTGTCTGCTCACACCATATTTATTTAAAATAGTACTTGAAGTTCTAGCTAGAGTAATATGACAACAAAAGGAAAATCAGGGAATAGAAATTGGAAAGGAAGAAAACAAACTTTCACTTTTAGCTGATGATATGATAGTATATATAAGTGACCCAAAAATTTGACCTACGAATTCTAACAGCTGATAAACACCCTCAGTAATGTGGTGACATACAAGGTAACTAAAAAAGGCAGTAGCCCACCTATATAGTAATGACAAACCGGCTGAGAACACTTGCAAGTAAAGATGGATGGACTAAAGGGTAAACTGTGATACACTATAGCTTCCACATGGAGATTTGGGGATCTGGGGTTGTTGTTTGATTTTTTTTGTGTGTGTTTTTTGGTTTGGGATTTTTAGTTTTACTTTTAAATTTTGTTTTGGGGGGCAGGTTGCAAGGGCACAGGGCAGAATTGAGGACACAGGGAGATGAGTGAGATTAGAATGCATGATGTGAAATTCACAAAGAATCAAGAAAAAAGTTACAAAAATAAAACACAATAGTAATAAAAAACTAGAGATGACATTAAAAATTCAAGAAACACTCAGTGTTTTCCAGTATTGTATCTACCTTTTAGCTCTTTGTGGCATTCATGAGACTGCCTGGGATCTTCCAGGATCACACATGGTACAGAGGGACACTGAATAGAAGCTGGATTTCCATACTTCCAAAGGTCTTAGCCCCCCATGCTTTCTATAGATATAGAAGTGTCCATGTTCTCCTCCATAGGGCTGGAATTCCTCAGGAGGTTACTGATTGGAAAGTCTCCCCAAGCCCTCTGAACTACTGCTATGTTCTGACCCTCACATGGAACAGGAGACCTGCAAGAGGGGCACCAGCAGCTCAGGGGAGCAGAGGGGGAGCTGGAGTGGAGTTCTCCCCTAAGGACCTAAAAGACAAGGCCACTAGAGACGGGATGCAAACACCTGGATCCCAAGGAGGCTTTTAGGACAAAACTGTACATTCACACAGTTTTTTTTAAACAAACATGAGTAAATTTTAAAAACCAAATTCAGGCCCATTGCTCACTGCTCCATAGGAAAATGAGGAGTGAGAGATGAAACTGATAAGATGAAATATGAAATGGATATATATAGATATAGATATATGTATATATATACACATATATATATCTTTCCTTCCTTCCTTTCTTTCTTTCTTTTATATATTTATTTTTTGAGACAAAATGCCCTAGGCAGAGCTAAAACTCACTCTCAAACCAAGAATGACTTTGAAGTTATGATCTTCCTGTGTCACAAGTATTTCAGACTGGGACACCCTGCCACTTTATGGAATTTGGGGGGCTCTAATCCAGGTTTTTATGGATGCTACACAAAGACTTGGCACAATGAGTACAACCTCATCCCAGAAATTAGTGTCTTTATACTCACAGCCAGAAACAGAAAAAATAATTCTAAGGGCCCTGGACACTTCACCAACAGCAGATTCAGATTATATACAGCAAAGATAAAGAACAGGAAACATGCATGTACAGACAGTGGTGAGGTGGTTATTAGAACTGTGAAGTGAGTCTTTTCTGGGAGAAGAAATCCAGCACCAGGACTCCAGAATATTCCCACCCCAAATAGGAACTTCCTGGACACATGCTAGTACTCCAGGGCCCCTTCTATTCTAAGAGTGACCAGAACATGTTGGGAATAGTTGGCTGCCTTGGAACCAGTCTGACCACATGCCAGCGAAGGGGCTGCTTGACTGACAGTTCTGGGATGGAGACCAGGGTGTAAAGGCCTGCTCTTGACACTTTGACCATTCAGAGAAGACACCAGAAGTGGGGGGGGGGCGTGTACAAGAGAAAGGTGAGGAACCTGAGCACAGGTATGACAATTCTCACAGCTTTTGCCAGCACTCATGAAGGCTGAACAGTACTACTAAACTCCTCCCAGTAGCCCTGGTGAAGATGAGCCCTCTGATCTGCCTGCTGAAGGACCAGCAGGCCTTGCCACCCTGCCAAGCTCCTGGAAAGGCAGAGCATGGAAGCATTTTTCTTACTCGCAGCAAATTGGTTCCCATAGTTGACCCCACCCATTTCCTAGGAAGATAATTCACCAAGGCCAGGGTCTCAGCTGAGACGCAACTTGGAAGGCTCCTTCTACACTCTACTTTCCCAAGGGCCACACCTTCCCTGTAAACACATCCTGCTCACTGAAGCTCCAAACTGCTGTTGGTTTTGGACCTCAGGGCTCAGTCCATAGCAACTGTCAATCATACCAGGAAGCCTGGAAGGAAGGCCTGAAAGGGGTCTTGGCTCCTAGAAGGTCATTAGAGAAGATTGCTCCCCAGGGCTGCTCAGCCTGCTGGAGACAGACTCACTGGAGATCATCCTCAGATCAGGGGAGTTTTTCCAGTTCCCACTACTGCTCCCAGAGTCATTGCTTTTGCTTTGAGATCCAGTTTGGGCCACAGCTTTGGAGACTTGGTGTTTCAGACACAGGCAGGGAAACTCCTCCAGCCTTTGAGACATGCCCGACATGGGAGATCTTCCACTTGTGCTCCTCAGTGGCCTGCTCTCTGCAGACTTGCTCTGCAAGGGACTCTTCCCAGTTGGCATACCGAGACCCCTGCTACTGAGACACTGGTTGATGGTGCTTGGCTAGGCACCCTGAAGCCTGCTGAAAACTTAGTGCTGAAACACTACCAACATCTCTCCATCACTTACCTTCCTCTTTCTTCTTCCCTAGTCAAGTGTCCACTCTTGGGTCTTGCTTTGTTTTTACCCTTCACTGACTGTCCACTTTATTCCTGGAGGGAGGGATAAACAAGGAATAAAGGTAAGAATAGACCACCTCATGGAAATTGAGTGGTAAACATCATGATCCAGCTGACCGATGTTGGGGTGGTCACAGCAGGGACTAGGGGAACCCACTGCTGCTTCAGGACAGACAAATGGGCCCTGGAAGGGAGTCAAGCAGGCTGTAGAGCTGTGGGCACCAGACGGTTCCTCCAGTAGTGCAAGCTGTGGGAGGAGAGCGTAGATCCTTAGTGCACTGACCTCCTTGAAGCTTGGTGAGAAGGTTGTGATAGGGATCCTGTGTGTACCTGTGCTTTTTTCCTGCCAGAAACCCTAAGTCCAACTCCTCAGTCATTCACTCACTTAGCAAAATATTGGCACACTGCTGTTATCCGGTAGCCAGGAGAGTACCCACCCTCTCAGCCTTGTGGAGAGCCCAGGTACACTGGAGTTGGCACGGGGACATTGGTGGGCTGCATTCCCTCCTATATGGGAATAGGCTACCTGCCGAATTGTTTCCTTGTTCCCAGCATGAGTCCATGGCCCACAGGAACACATCCAGAACTAGACAGGCCAATCCCCAGAGCCCTCAGGGATCCCAACTCAGTAATAGGAGGTACTAGTGGCAGTACAGACCTGTTCACACAGGTGTGAAGGGCAGGAAGTGTGCACAGGACAGGGCCTCAGAGTTGAATTAGAAAGTAGGACAAGTCAGAAATAAAACCAGAAGGAAGAAAGGTGGACAAAGGAACATTGATGGTGACAACTTCAAATGGAACATGAGGTCAGAGAAGGGCAATGTTGGGCTCTGGCAAAGTCAGAAGGGCAGAGGTCAGCTGTGGGCAGTGTCTGAGCAGAGAAGCAGCAGAGTCAGGTTGGCGTTTTGGAAAGATCACCCTGACTGCACTTGTGAGAGCATGATGTTCATGGTCTGTAAAATCATCTATCCTCAGGTCAGCCTTTTGCCTATGGAGTAAATTCTCCAATGAAGGATGTCAAGGCCCTTCCTAGCTTTTTGTTTAGACATAATTCTGCAGTGAGTATCACAGCCAAATCAACACACACTAAGTCATTATAACCAATTTCTACTAGTAAGTGTTCTTCATTCTCCATGGGTGTCACTGAAGAAGTTGAATGTTCTTACCACCCCACCAAGGGATAGCTAAGAGCTTGTTATGCCAGACTAAGCTTGAGACCAGGAAGAATAGGACCCTCTCAGAGAGCACCATGGGAGTTTATGTGGTCAACTGTCTACACAGCAGAACCATTTTTACTGGACTTTGAGCCCCACAAAGGCTCATTTAGGGTGCTGGAGCTTTTATAAAGGCCCAGGTTTCCTTCTGTACACTGGACCCTGGTTGGCCAGGCTGACTTACATGAGAAATCCCCACCACTGTCCTGCAGCCTGCCTCACTTCTGTACTGATGCACAGTCAGTCATGCTCACAGCATCTCTCATCCTGCTGCACAGTCTTCTAACATCTCAGTGGCCTCTCTCCTGGGCACTGCTGGGGACCCCCAGCTCCAACCTCCTTCTTGGGGATCATATTTTTCTTTTGGGTTTTTACAAAGTTTCTCTGTGTAGTTTTGGAGCCTGTCATGGATCTCGTTCTGTAGATCAGGATGGCCTCAAACTCACAGAGATCTGCCTCTCTCTGCTTCTCGAGTGCTGGGATTGAAGGCATGTGCCACCACTGCCTGGCAAGGCTCATAATTGGTACTGGAAAACTGGCCCAGCTTGTCCCTAGACCATCTCCTGGCCATGCCTCTACCATCTCTTTCAGAGCTACCCTTCCCTGGAGCTCACTTCTGCCTCCCACCCTCTCCTTCCTCAGGATACTATCCTTCTAGATGTCTTCCAACCCAGTTTTCAGTCCTGGCCTCCCTCTAAATCAACACTTGTCTCTCTCGACCATGTGTCTCATACAAACAGCAGGAAGAGTCCTTACTGAGTCTCTGTAGGAAGAGACCTGCAACCAGAGACAGGACCTATAGCCTGGATACAGCAAGAATGTTCCAGGACCTGTTGCTGGGATACAGCATACCAGAGGGGTTAAGTAAGAACACTCCAAAGTCATGCGGCTGGTTGAAAGACTGAAAGGATGACACCTGACCTGTCCACTCCTTTCCTGGTTCTGAGAGGGGCTCACACTTCATTATT
Organism: Peromyscus leucopus; assembly: GCF_004664715.2. Taxonomy (NCBI): domain Eukaryota; kingdom Metazoa; phylum Chordata; class Mammalia; order Rodentia; family Cricetidae; genus Peromyscus; species Peromyscus leucopus. The sequence continues at coordinate 15,811 of NW_023504549.1, read as the reverse complement.
TCTACACAAGACACCAGTATACACACAAAAAGAGAGAGGGAGAGGGGAGAGATAGAGAGAGGGAGAGACAGAGAGAGAGCAGTTGTGGTTCAGAAGAACTACATGGCAGCCTCTGACTTTCCTGCCAAAGTCATGATTATCACTTGATGGCTTGAAAGATCAGGCCATGGAGTGCTGAGCAGAGAAAGGACATAGTGAGCTCTGACTAAGTGGGCAGTGCAGGGGTCAGTGTATCCTGTCCTGTGAGTCACAAAGGCCTCATGGGAGAGTCAACCTGGGCACAGCTGGCTTACCAATTGTCAGGTGTCCCTAGCTATGCTGATCACGGGTGTGATGAAGATGTCTCAAATCTAGGAAAGCTTCCCCATTTATTATTCTTTCTGTATGTTACATGATGTCATATGCAGATATAAGCTCATCAAAGAATTCATTCTGTCAATTGTGTTTCTTCTTTTTTTCTTTAAGAAATTTTTTATTCATTTTACATACCAATAACAGATCCCCGTCTCATCTCTCCTCATGCTTCAGTCACCATTCCCCCCACCCCCCGCACCTACCGCCCTATCCCCACCCACAAAAAGGTAAGGCTCCCATGAGGAGTCAGCAGAGCCTGGTACATTCAGTTGAGGAAGGTCCAAGACCCTCCCCTCTGTACCAAGGCTGTGCAAGGTGTCCCATCATAGGTAATGTGCTTGAAAAAGCCTGCTCAGGCACCAGGTATAGATCCTGAGCCACTATTATGTTTCTTCTTAGAGCTGATAAATTGCTTCTAAAATTGCTCATTTGAATTACCTCAACACTCTTCAAGGTAAACTTAATATTGTCCTGGGTTTCAGTTAAGCAGTGATACAGGTTTTTTTTAATTGTGCTCATCAATAAAACAGACTTAGAATTCATTTGTGTTTCTTTTCCCAGCAGTAACTAGCTTTATGAAACGTTTTGGACTACTTTCCTTTTATGTTTTCCATATTTCTACAACTACTCTTACATTTTGCATATTACACTCTCTCTAGGGGATGGAAGGACTTTGGCTACAGATGTTTCTGCATGTGAATGTTGTGACTGTGAATGCACCTGTGTGTGGACGTGTACATGCTGACCACGAAATCCCTCAGGAAAATCTGTGTGCAGGTAGGTTTCCCATCTAATAACTATGATGAGCAAAGTCCCATGGAAATATTGTGTAGAAACTCCACAATCACATTCTTTAACCTGAAGCAGTGGTTCTCTACTTGGGGGTTGCAGCCCCTTTTAATTTTGGGGTTCATAGACCTTTAAAAGACCATTGTTAAACAAAGATATTATATTATGACTCATAACAGTAGCAAAAGTACAATTAGGAAGCAACAATGAAAATGGTTGGGGTCACCACAGCAAGGACAACTATATTAAAGGGCCACAGCATTAGGAAGGTTGAGAATCACTGACATAAAGCATTGAGCATGTAACTAAACAAGAAAGAGCCACAAGATTTCATTAATGCATTTCAATCATGGAGAGTCCCTCACAGATTATAACTTAAAAGAAAATCACACAGAGCTGCAATTGGGCTCATGAATCACTGCTGTTCCACAGCAAAAGCTGCTTATGGGTACAGGTTCCCTGTCATTGCCCGGATATGTAGGATTGGGCAACTAGATATCAGCAGGCAAGCAGTAGACATCCTAAGGAGTCAGCAGAGTGGAGTCCCTTCCCCAGGTTCAAGATGGGGACAGCAGAGTCAAGAGGATCAAGGTAAAGGCAGAGACGGGTGCTGGTTTCCAGACTCACACAGATAACAGATTGGAGCATTGCAGGCCTTGGTGTTTACCTGTGTTATCTACTCCCATAGTGCACCCCACAGCTCCTCTGGGTTACACAGCAAGCATCCATCTTTTAGGGTGCTGAGTCACCCATCAGAGAGGAATATCCTCTGCATCACTCTTTGCTAAGTCCTGGGAGCAAACTGCCAGAAATAAAAGAATACACCCAGTGTCCTGTGAGCTCTGTAGAAAGGGGAGGAAATGAACAGTCTCTGGGGCACCCTGAATGCATGATTGCTTACCTGCTTCACACCAACCCTGTGAACAGCACATTGGGAAATTTATCTCAGAATCTGGGGTTGGTATGGATGCAGAGTTAGGTCTCTGTCCTTAGTAAGAAAAAGCACTCACGTTCAAATTTCTAATTGCTCACATATGTTGCAGGGATACTAGGGCTAAAAGGAGGGTTGGTTTGAAACACAGACACAAGAGCCAAGTAGAAGTCAGCTGTAATGACAGCTAGTGTGCAGTAACACCAAGTCCCTCAGGAAAGCACACGTGGCACTATTGCCTCCTTAAATAGCCTGGCTTCTCCAGCAGATAATTGTGAGAGTGAGTAAAGTCTGTGTCTAAGAAAGCCTCCCATTTCAGTGTTTCAGGGAAGCCTTTCACAACGACCAGGAGATAAGGAGAAGAGGAAGGACAGTTGCAGCTGCTTCTTGGTGATTCTGAGAAGAAAGAGAGCTGAGGCTAGTTAAAAGCACCTGGGACAGCTGAAATGTCAGAGGACACAAGACCACCCAGTGTCTAATGGTGACCAGACAGTCAAGGCCCACAACTCAAAAAGCCCTAGTCAGGGATGGACAAAGGGGCCTGTGGTGGGAGGGGGTTGAGCCACCCCTGACTAGGTGGGCAATAGGTGAGCAGAGCATGATCATCTCCTTGGTGTGGGCTAGACCATGTGGACCGTGGACCCTCCAGTATCTCAGCCTATGCTATCCCAGAGAACTAATCCATCTCCTAACAATTACCTCAGCCATTGTCCAGACTCTGCCATGATCCTATTAAAAACAGAAACCATGAAATGACAGAGCTCAGCGGCTCTTTTAAATTTTGGGAATGTCACCTACTCTGGGGAGTCTCTCTAAATTTTCCTCAATCTGCCCTTTCCTGCAATGATTCTTTGTAGAGCTGAATCCAGAATTGCTTACTCCTCCTGTCTTTCACCTTCACAGGAGACAGGAACCAGGGTCGATCTGATGTCTATCTGGGTCACCTAGACTTGGGCAAGCACAGCTAGGTAGAGCAAGGTCTCCACCATCAGAATGAGCTTGTGAATACCAGTGGAATTCAGCCCTGTTGGGAGCACAGTCTCTCAGGAGGATCTTGCCCTGGCCTACCCACATATTTGTCATCATACAGGGCTCTTCAAGACAGCACATCCAAGATTGGGGCATTTTGTTAATTTAATAAAATGATTCAGCTGGGCTCAAGGGCCTGCTGAGTTTGAGAAGGTCTTTGTGTTACTCGCTGTGACTGAATTTGAACATTCCAGGCTTACCCAAAACTAGAGGTGTCAGATAAGCAGCAAACCAGAGCCACAGGTCCGCACCCCCACCACACACACTCACTGCATTTGTTAAAGTATTCCCTGCTCTTTGCAGCCCTAAAGTGCTTCAGGCTAGACACCTCAGAGGACAAGCCTACAGACACTGAGTCTGTGCAGGCCAGAATGTGATTGGACACATTGTAATTACGTTGAGTGTCCAGAAGACAAGTTTTCTGGGTCAAGAATCAGAGCTGTACCTGTGGCTCCAGACAGTGAGGACGTGGCTATAAAGCTTCGGAACTCGGGTCTGATTGAAAGATTCCCCACACAGAGACTCGCCAGGGCTGCAACCAGTGTTTCAACAGGATGCTGAGTCCAGGAGCTGATGAGCAACAGGAACAACAGCATGGTCAGTAAAATGATTCTGACTGGACTTGGGCAAAATCCGGGAAGCAAATCTGTTGGAAAGGCCAGTGGCCATGCACTTTGATTACCCGGCTCTGCCCGTGGCCCCTCTCCAGGCTTTCCAATGATCCATGGCCAAGATGCTCAGATCTTTATCTTTGTGTTTTTCTCTCTTGCAGGTGAGAATGCAGTGGTCCTGAAGGCTGGAGAGGAAGGAGGGAAGAGAGGGCTTGTACAGAGCGAGCTTGCTCAGGGTGAGCTTGATCAGGGCAAACTTGCTCCAAGCAAGCCTGCTCAAGAAGAGCTTGCTCAGTCCAATCTTGCTCAGGAAGCCACAGGAGTGGTAGAGGAGGGAGAAAACAAAGAAGAAGAAATGGAAGGAGCACATGCTGGCGATGGTAGTTGTGGCCCCATGGACAAGGGGATCCAGGCAGAAGGTGGCCATGGCAGCAGTGTTCAACAGCAGCCTCAGCAAGAGGCGGCAATGCCTGAGGGCACCAAGAGTCTCCAGGCTGGGGATTTCCAGAGCCACACCAAATTCACCCAGTCTCAGCTGCAGGACCTGGAGCGTCTTTTCGAAGAGAATCACTTCCCCAGCTTTCAAGTAAGGTAAGCAGAACGCCCTGCTAGGTGCTGGTTTTCAGGCAGTGCATCCAGGCTGTCCTTTGGTGCTTCCTGAACCCCTGATTTCCTCTAGAAACAAATCCACCATGTCTGCACCCTCCAGCAGAAATTGGATTCTGGAGTAGGGAGATGTGCCCTACTCCAACTGGAAAGAATGTGTTCTGTTGCCTCTTTAAGTGGCCCGTGAATGGGAAATTTAGACAGTGCTTGTTCTAAATAAGTCTCTGTAAGTATGAGTGAGAAGCCTGAGGTGTGGCTGGGAAAATGCAGGAGGGATTCCACCTCAGATGAAAATTTGACTAACATTTTACATCGTGGAGGCTCTCTTAATGAAGGCTTACATGTTAAGTTACATGGACAACATACCTGTGTTTGGGGGGTACCCTTAATTTTGGTCCCTGAAAGTGTTGTGTATGTTGTGTGTCTTTTTTTTTTTTTTTTTTTTTTTTTTTTTTTTGTGTTGTGTGTGTGATGAGTGTACACATTTAAAAGGAATCAGAATATGTCCTTATATAGTTTGTTTCCACCACAAGGCTTAAATATTGGAATCTTTTCACTTCAGGAAGGCTCTTGCAAGATCTATGGGTGTGACGGAAGAAGATGTGCAGGTCAGTATTTAAAAAAAATAATGTTTTGGAAGGGCTCCACATCTTGTGATGTTGTTGTCTAGAGGATAATTATAGCAGAAGAGTGGGACCCTGAAGTTGTATCCCAAGGACGCCAGACAAGTCCATAGCCAGGCTAGGCTCAAGATGACGAAAGACCTCCATTTTCTCAGGCAGGAAATGCCAACCTGGACACCTGAAAACATAAGTTGCCAAGGTGCTTTGTCTGTCCCTTGGTGGACATAGTGTGTTCTCCATGACCTTCTGAAGGCTGTGCAGCCCGCATGCTCACTTAAGTGAAGAGACCATGTTCTTGCCCACCTTCAACTCTTTCACTCTGCGTGTCTCAGAAAACCTTTTCTCAGACATCTTTTGTTCTAGTCTGTAAATGTCACATGCCTGGCTTAGTTCTCAATCAATACTGGGACCAGGAAGCTCAAACGGTCCATAGCCCTTTTACCTGTCTTTTGTTGATTATGAATGTGAACTCTGCTCAGCATTACAATCAGCCCTGGCTTTTCCAGACCACATGCCCACAAGGGAAAAGGCCTATAGATAGTATGCTTGGAGGCTGAGGAGGAAACATAGAGCAGGAAGAAGAGCCCTTTGTCTCAAAAATGTGCTTTCTGGATACTCACAAAAGGCTATCACCATGGAGCCTTTCACAGACAGCTTTGGCCTTGAGATAGTTCTCCTGGGTTCCAAAAGTACACTTTTTGATACTTTTCAAACACAGCAGGGACCAGGAACAACACACGCAGCTAGATCCAGTTCTCTTCTGAACAAATGCATTAAAAATATCAATTGAACGCATAGAAGAGCAATATTCTGGATCTGTCCCCTAGCTGAAGGACTGGGTGTGGTGATCCATGTCCTAAGTTGCTTCATGGGGTGTTTTGACTGTTTAAATGAAAATGAAACCTGTTGCTTCCAGCATTCTGAACAATCAGTACACACTTGAGGTAGGTCTTTAACCATTCTTGGGGTTAGATAGATAAACAGTTCCTGGGCAATCAGAAATATGATGCTTTGCTAGGGGAGTAGCTCTGTCCTGGAGCACATACCTAGCACCCAATGGCCCAGGAATGGGTTCCATATATGTTCTAAAATGTTAGTAAAATTGAGCCAGTATACATGGTTACAGGATGTGTTCTTCAGTGGTGGTACAGTTCAGTGTACTAAAGCAACCCTTTCTTCTGCTTGTAGGAATGGTTTAGGACCAGGAGAGCCATTTTCAGGAGCAGCAATAGAATGGTGGTGCTGATTGATGCACCACCTGGTCCCCAGAACAACGATCCCTGAAGATTTTGGAGCAGGGCATGAGTGCTACTTCTGTTGTGAGCCAGATGACTGGAACCTGGCCCTGCCCCCAGTGTCTGGGCCACCCGTGCTGGCCATGACATCCTTTTCTTCCCTGCAATTTTATCAGTAATAAAGTGGTGAATTCTAAGTAGGTTGGTTCCATTGTTTTCAGGTTACTAAAATATGGGTATAAGTATTTGAACCATAGTAAGCTATTCAAGAAATGGAATTTATGGCAGGAGGAGACACTGGCAAACTATGGTCACTATGCCTTGCCGAGTGAGGAAGATTTCCAGGTGCTATGCTGCTTCATGCTGACTCCACATTGTTCTGTCCCCTCCTCATGGCCTTGTCAACTCACTCCACCTCTGTGGAACAATTATTTATAATGTCAGGTGGGGCAAGTCCCCAGCACAGGACACGGTGTTTCTAATCATGGCTGTTCCCACTCACACTCTAGTTGGTCCCAAAATAGATCCAGGAGGAAACTTTGACAGTGGGAGGAAGGGGTACATGATTTGTGGTTTGCACCCTCTTTGTGGACATTCAGGGCACTAAGAGCCACACTGGCCAGAGTCCTGATGCTTGAGGGGGAGAGGAGAATCCATCCATCCTGGCCACAGGGAGGTTTCTGCCTCATTTCTTCCATTCCCGCTCAGGGAGCATATGGTCTCACCCTTGCCTGCTCAGAGATCTTGACTAATATGTCTTATCCCTGCATTTTGTCACTTGCCTTGGAGAACCCTCCATACTCAAGATTTCGGGGACCTTTGCTTCATAGCAGCTCTAATTTGTAAACAAGATTGTGTCCCTAGAATAGTTTTGAAACAGTCAGTCAGTGCATAGAAAAGTTGTACTGCTCCTTTGCATATGCAAAGCTGCAGGTCCAAATAAACAAAGTTCATCTTAGTGAGATGGAGAGCTATGGCCTAGGTGTACAGCCCCAAACTTACTGCATGGTGTTGTCCAATACCGTGCTCTCCTGCCCTTGCAATCCATAGACTATTTTCAGTCTCTGGGAATGTGAGTGCTCCAGGGACCTTGCCTCCTGCCAGTACATGCTAGTTTGTTTTTGAGTCTCTATGATGTCTCCCAGAATGATGATTTCAAGCCCTTGCTGTAGTAGAATTTCAATAGGGCAGCATCTATGGCCCTGAACCAGAGGTCTCCCCTTTTCAGCTGTAGCAAATAATAATTCAGTACAGATAACTAGTTCCTCTCACTTTAAGAATCTTCCACCAGTCATCCTCATGGTCCCTATGCCTGTGAGCAAGGGATCTGACAGAGATGTCCCATTAGACCTGAGTGCTCCACCTTCTTTTGTGTGCTACTGCACATAGACCAACTCTGGGTCTCTGTAATAACCATCACCTACTGCAAAGAAAATCAACTCTGAGCTCTCCAGGAGATATGATGTATATGGTAATGTGCAAGCTGACAGTCCCAGCAAGCTTGGATCCCCAGTTTGTCTTTGGTCAGGAAGAGTATGAAGAGACTCTAGAAGGAAGAATGTGTAGATCTCATTGAGCTCAATTTTTATTCTACAGTTCCATGGGGTTTTAGAATAGTCTGAAAACTGTTTTCTGTCTTGTAAGGGTGGAGTGAAAGCAGTGGTTTCCAGGGGCCTCAGATTGTCTCCAGGGAGTCTGAGTCCCTGGCTGCTTCTGGCTTCCACTGTTTCTCTGTAGGAAGAAGAGTTCCGACACCAGTGAGGCCCCCTCCTCCTTCCTGGACCACCCCCCCAGTCATCCACATATACACACTGCTGCAGCTGCCACTACCACCATGGCCACTACCCCTAACTGACTTCTGGGTGGTATATTGCAATCATCTTCTTCTTAGGATAATCCACAAGGGCTCATGGTGGGGACCACACTTAGAGAGGCAGAGAGAGGCCCTGGAGGAACCAGGAGGAAAGATCCTGAGGCTCCACATTGGATGTTCCAGCAAGAGATGTCTATCCTGAGTTCCATTTGGGCCCTTGCCACAAATCTTCTAGATACAGAATGTTATCTGCTGACCTGCTCAAGTACCTGGCTGCCACATCCAGTGGCTTCAGACTTCTCAGGTGGGGCAGATGCTCCATGAACGGAACCTGAGGATGGCATCCTGTAATTCAGCTGACTGGATTCTCTTCCTGTGCTCCTCGGTTATGGGGTACTGAGATGTGCTATTGATAGTCTTCCTGGTGAGACAGGAGAAACTGGGAACAAATATCTACTAAGCCCAGTTGGAGCTACCCAGCTTTTACTTCCCTGTTTCTTAACCATCTCTCCCTTATTATGAAATGTTTCACCCCCATTTGAAATGTCTTATGTCTTCAGGAGCTTTCCTCCAAATGGAATGTCTTATCTTGGAGGAAACTGCTACACAAAATAAGTATCCAGCTGCAGGGCCAGATCACTTTGAGGCATCCTCTAGGTGACCACATGCCTGGCTCAACTTCTGACTGGCCTTCCTATCAATTAGATGAGGCTCTGCTTTTCTGTAGCTTACATCGCTGTAAAGGGACTAGTTGTGTGTCTGTGAGAGGGCACCTTCATAAAACATGTACAGAGACTGTGGGGAGACCAGGTAAATATGTGAAAAGGGATCTGTGTTTCTGATTGGCTTACTACACATGACTGGCTGAGATCTGTGTCTAAGGGAAAGAGCATACATTGACACTTTAGAAGAAAAGACTGTGCTGTTCATTGAGGACATTTTGTAAACATACCTTCCCTCAGATATCCCATATCCATACACAGCTTCTTCCAGAATTCATGGGGCTCAGTTTCTATGATGTCACTTGGGTATTTGAACTTACTATAGTCAGAACCTCCACTGTTAGGGACTCTGAGATTCCTGTCTTACTGCTGGGTTTACCATGCTCCTAAAGATCTTTCTACTCACAGAGAACAATCTGAGCATAACCACCATGCAGCATCAAACCTTACCTTCCGCATCTTTCTCTCGAGGCCTTTCAATCAAAAGAAGCAATGCTCTATGCCCCCTCACGACTCCACCCCCCGCATTCAGTGAAAGGCTGGATATTTCGTCAAAAACAATGACCTGTTTTATTTAGCTATTGTCCAGCATTATTTGATGAGGCTTTCTTATTTCTAGGCATGGTATTCATGTTTATTGGTTTAGGTGTTTACCCTACAATATATTTAGAATTTCTGGAGTCTGTCAAGACATGCTGCAGCTCTACACACAGCTAGGCCTCCAGTTCTAGTACCACTTTATAAATAATTACTTAATAAACCAAAAGCTAGACATTTCTATGCACACCTTTGACCCAAGCCTCATGTGCTCATTGTGAGTCTGCCCCTTCCCCACTCTCCATGCTAAAATCAGCCTGCAATCTCCCATAAAACCATTCCCAAGGTGTTCTGTGAGGTCCAAGAGCATGGGCCAGGGCAGGTAGCCAGGTCTGAGCAGGTGTCCTAAAGGTAAGAATCAGTGTCTTTCCCCCATCCCATGATGCTGGGGCCACATCCTAGCCCCTTCCCACTTCAGAGACTCATTCACTATGTAGGAGGCACACAGAAAGCCAATAGCAGAGGAGGGCCTGAACCTTTGTGGCAGCAACCTGCTGAAAGACCACAGGGCATGACCAACAGGACAACCTGAACCAGGGAGGCCACATGATCCCTTACAACAGCCTGGGTCCTGAACTTGACTACAGCAACCAGGTTTCCATGGAGGCAGACCTTGAGGAGCCAGCCATGGTTTATTGGTGAGGTAGTAACCAGAACAGTGAGGGAAGACTTTTGATAAAAGGAAAACTCCTACTCAGGCATCAGGGCTCCCAAATATTCCCACATGAAAAGAGGAACTGCCTGGTCATATGTTACTTCTTTAGTGTCCTTCTTGTCTTAGAGTGACCAGAACAAGTTGGAAAAATTTGACTGCCATGGGCTCAATCTGGCCACATGTCAGGAAAGAGGCTGCTTGGCTCACTCTTTTGGGGTGGAGACCAGGGCTTAAAAGCCTGCTCTTGAACCTTTAACTATTCTAAGAAATTGGAAGTGTGTGTGTGTTTGTGTGTGTGTGTTCGTGTGTATGTTTGTGTGTGTGTTTGTGTGTGTGTTCAAGAGAAATATGAGGAACCTGAGCACTGGTATGACAATTCTCACAGGTTGCGGACCTGTGGCTCTGGTTTACTCCTTAGCTGACACCTGTAGTTTTGGGTAAGGCTGGAATGTTCAAATTCAGTTACAGAGAGTAACACAAAGACCTTCTCAAACTCAGCAGGCCCTTGAGCCCAGCTAAATCACAGGACTTGGTGGCATGGTTGGACTGCCCACACTAGTTGGGAGCCCTGTCTTTATCAGTGTGAGACAGCTTGACTGTCCTACTATTCACAGAAACTCTTTGTGTCTCATCTTCAGTGTTCCTGGCTTGGCTGTTTCAAACCAAACCTCCTTTTAGCCCTAGCATCCCCGCAACATAGGCAAGCAACTTGCAAATTTGAATGCAAGTGCTTTTTCCTCACTAAGGACAGAGACCTAGCTCCTGCATCCATAAGAACCCCGGATTCTGAGATATGTTTCCCAAGATGCTGTTCACAGGGTTGGTGTGAAGGAGGTAAGCAATCATGCATTCCTGGTGCCCCAGAGACTGTTCATTTCCTCCCCATTGTAAAGAGCTCACAGGACACTCGATGTATTCTTTTATTTCTGGCAGTTTCCTCCCAGGGCTTAGCAGAGAGTGATGCAGAAGAATATCGCTCTCTGATGGGTGACTCAGCACCCTAAAAGATGGATGCTTGCTGTGTAACCCAGAGGAGCTGTGGGGTGCACTATGGGAGTAGATAACACAGGTAAACACCAAGGCCTGCAATGCTCCAATCTGTTATCTGTGTGAGTCTGGAAACCAGCACCCGTCTCTGCCTTTACCCTTGATTCTCTTGCCTCTGCTGTCCCCGTCTTGGACCTGGGAAGGGACTCCACTCTGCTGATTCCTTAGGATGTCTACTGCTTGCCTGCTGATATCTAGTTGCCCATTCCTACATATCGGCAATGACAGGAACCTGTACCCATAAGCAGCTTTTGCTGTGGAACAGCAGTGATTCATGAGCCCAATTGCAGCTCTGTGTGATTTTCTTTTAAGTTATAATCTGTGAGGGACTCTCCATGATTGAAATGCATTAATGAAATCTTGTGGCTCTTTCTTGTTTAGTTACATGCTCAATGCTTTATGTCAGTGATTCTCAACCTTCCTAATGCTGTGGCCCTTTAATATAGTTGTCCTTGCTGTGGTGACCCCAACCATTTTCATTGTTGCTTCCTAATTGTACTTTTGCTACTGTTATGAGTCATAATATAATATCTTTGTTTAACAATGTCTTTTAAAGGTCTGTGAACCCCAAAATTAAAAGGGGCTGCAACCCCCAAGTAGAGAACCACTGCTTCAGGTTAAAGAATGTGATTGTGGAGTTTCTACACAATATTTCCATGGGACTTTGCTCATCATAGTTATTAGATGGGAAACCTACCTGCACACAGATTTTCCTGAGGGATTTCGTGGTCAGCATGTACACGTCCACACACAGGTGCATTCACAGTCACAACATTCACATGCAGAAACATCTGTAGCCAAAGTCCTTCCATCCCCTAGAGAGATTCTAATATGCACAATGTAAGAGTAGTTGTAGAAATATGGAAAACATAAAAGGAAAGTAGTCCAAAACGTTTCATAAAGCTAGTTACTGCTGGGAAAAGAAACACAAATGAATTCTAAGTCTGTTTTATTGATGAGCACAATTAAAAAAAAACCTGTATCACTGCTTAACTGAAACCCAGGACAATATTAAGTTTACCTTGAAGAGTGTTGAGATAATTCAAATGAGCAATTTTAGAAGCAATTTATCAGCTCTAAGAAGAAACATAATAGTGGCTCAGGATCTATATCTGGTGCCTGAGCAGGCTTTTTCGAGCACATTACCTATGATGGGACACCTTGCACAGCCTTGGTACAGAGGGGAGGGTCTTGGACCTTCCTCAACTGAATGTACCAGGCTCTGCTGACTCCTCATGGGAGCCTTACCTTTTTGGGGGTGGGGATAGGGCGGTAGGTGCGGGGGGGGGGGGAATGGTGACTGAAGCATGAGGAGAGATGAGACGGGGATCTGTTATTGGTATGTAAAATGAATAAAAAATTTCTTAAAGAAAAAAAGAAGAAACACAATTGACAGAATGAATTCTTTGATGAGCTTATATCTGCATATGACATCATGTAACATACAGAAAGAATAATAAATGGGGAAGCTTTCCTAGATTTGAGACATCTTCATCACACCCGTGATCAGCATAGCTAGGGACACCTGACAATCGGTGAGCCAGCTGTGCCCAGGTTGACTCTCCCATGAGGCCTTTGTGACTCACAGGACAGGATACACTGACCCCTGCACTGCCCACTTAGTCACAGCTCACTATGTCCTTTCTCTGCTCAGCACTCCATGGCCTGATCTTTCAAGCCATCAAGTGATAATCATGACTTTGGCAGGAAAGTCAGAGGCTGCCATGTAGTTCTTCTGAACCACAACTGCTATCTCTCTGTCTCTCCCTCTCTCTATCTCTCCCCTCTCCCTCTCTCTTTTTGTGTGTATACTGGTGTCTTGTGTAGAAATAATGAAGTGTGAGCCCCTCTCAGAACCAGGAAAGGAGTGGACAGGTCAGGTGTCATCCTTTCAGTCTTTCAACCAGCCGCATGACTTTGGAGTGTTCTTACTTAACCCCTCTGGTATGCTGTATCCCAGCAACAGGTCCTGGAACATTCTTGCTGTATCCAGGCTATAGGTCCTGTCTCTGGTTGCAGGTCTCTTCCTACAGAGACTCAGTAAGGACTCTTCCTGCTGTTTGTATGAGACACATGGTCGAGAGAGACAAGTGTTGATTTAGAGGGAGGCCAGGACTGAAAACTGGGTTGGAAGACATCTAGAAGGATAGTATCCTGAGGAAGGAGAGGGTGGGAGGCTGAAGTGAGCTCCATGGAAGGGTAGCTCTGAAAGAGATGGTAGAAGCATGGCCAGGAGATGGTCTAGGGACAAGCTGGGCCAGTTTTCTAGTACCAATTATGAGCCTTGCCAGGCAGTGGTGGCACATGCCTTCAATCCCAGCACTCGAGAAGCAGAGAGAGGCAGATCTCTGTGAGTTTGAGGCCATCCTGATCTACAGAACGAGATCCATGACAGGCTCCAAAACTACACAGAGAAACTTTGTAAAAACCCAAAAGAAAAATATGATCCCCAAGAAGGAGGTTGGAGCTGGGGTCCCAGCAGTGCCCAGGAGAGAGGCCACTGAGATGTTAGAAGACTGTGCAGCAGGAAGATGACATGCTGTGAGCATGACTGACTGTGCATCAGTACAGAAGTGAGGCAGGCTGCAGGACAGTGGTGGGGATTTCTCATGTAAGTCAGCCTGGCCAACCAGGGTCCAGTGTACAGAAGGAAACCTGGGCCTTTATAAAATCTCCAGGACCCTAAATGTGCCTTTGTGGGGCTCAAAGTCCAGTAAAAATGGTTCTGCTGTGTAGACAGTTGACCACATAACCTCCCCTGGTGCTCTCTGAGAGGGTCCTATTCTTCCTGGACTCAAGCTTAGGCTGGCATAACAAGCTCTTAGCTATCCCTTGGTGGGGTGGTAAGAACGTTCAACTTCTTCAGTGACACCCATGGAGAATGAAGAACACTTACTAGTAGAAATTGGTTATAATGACTTAGTGTGTGTTGATTTGGCTGTGATACTCACTGCAGAATTATGTCTAAACAAAAAGCTAGGAAGGGCCTTGACATCCTTCATTGGAGAATTTACTCCATAGGCAAAAGGCTGACCTGAGGATAGATGATTTTACAGACCATGAACATCATGCTCTCACAAGTGCAGTCAGGGTGATCTTTCCAAAACGCCAACCTGACTCTGCTGCTTCTCTGCTCAGACACTGCCCACAGCTGACCTCTGCCCTTCTGACTTTGCCAGAGCCCAACATTGCCCTTCTCTGACCTCATGTTCCATTTGAAGTTGTCACCATCAATGTTCCTTTGTCCACCTTTCTTCCTTCTGGTTTTATTTCTGACTTGTCCTACTTTCTAATTCAACTCCGAGGCCCTGTCCTGTGCACACTTCCTGCCCTTCACACCTGTGTGAACAGGTCTGTACTGCCACTAGTACCTCCTATTACTGAGTTGGGATCCCTGAGGGCTCTGGGGATTGGCCTTTTCTAATTCTGGATGTGTTCCTGTGGGCCATGGACTCATGCTGGGAACAAGGAAACAATTCGGCAGGTAGCCTATTCCCATATAGGAGGGAATGCAGCCCACCAATGTCCCCGTGCCAACTCCAGTGTACCTGGGCCTCTCCACAAGGCTGAGAGGGTGGGTACTCTCCTGGCTACCGGATAACAGCAGTGTGCCAATATTTTGCTAAGTGAGTGAATGACTGAGGAGTTGGACTTAGGGTTTCTGGCAGGAAAAAAGCACAGGTACACACAGGATCCCTATCACAACCTTCTCACCAAGCTTCAAGGAGGTCAGTGCACTAAGGATCTACGCTCTCCTCCCACAGCTTGCACTACTGGAGGAACCGTCTGGTGCCCACAGCTCTACAGCCTGCTTGACTCCCTTCCAGGGCCCATTTGTCTGTCCTGAAGCAGCAGTGGGTTCCCCCAGTCCCTGCTGTGACCACCCCAACATCGGTCAACTGGATCATGATGTTTCACCACTCCATTTCCTTGAGGTGGTCTATTCTTACCTTTATTCCTTGTTTTTCCCTCCCTCCAGGAATAAAGTGGACAGTCAGTGAAGGGTAAAAACAAAGCAAGACCCAAGAGTGGACACTTGACTAGGGAAGAAGAAAGAGGAAGGTAAGTGATGGAGAGATGTTGGTAGTGTTTCAGCACTAAGTTTTCAGCAGGCTTCAGGTTACCTAGCCAAGCACCATCAACCAGTGTCTCAGTAGCAGGGGTCTCGGTATGCCAACTGGGAAGAGTCCCTCGCAGAGCAAGTCTGCAGAGAGCAGACCACTGAGGAGCACAAGTGGAAGATCTCCCAAGAAGGCATGTCTCAATGGTTGAAGGAGTTGCCCTGCCTGTGGCTGAAACACCAAGTCTCCAAAGCTGTGGCCCAAACTGGATCTCAAAGCAAAAGCAATGACTCTGGGTGTAGTAGTGGGAACTGGAAAAACTCCCCTGATATGAGGATGATCTCCAGTGAGTCTGTCTCTAGCAGGCCTAGCAGGCCTGGGGAGCAATCTTCTCTAATGACCTTCTAGGAGCCAAGACCCCTTTCAGGGCCTTCCTTCCAGGCTTCCTGGTATGATTGACAGTTGCTATGGACTGAGCCCATGAGGTCCAAAACCAACAGCAATTTGGAGCTTCATTGAGCAGGATGTATTTACAGGGAAGGTGTGGCCCTAGGGAAAGTAGAGTGTAGAAGAAGCCTTCCATGTTGCATCTCAACTGAGATCCTGTCCTTAGTGAATTATCTTCCTAGGAAATGGGTAGGGTCACCTATGGGAACCAATTTGCTGTGAGTAAGAAAAATGCTTCCATGCTCTGCCTTTTCAGGAGCTTGGTCAGGGTTGCAGAGCCTGCTGGTCCTT
>NW_023504548.1:0-32127 GCF_004664715.2 Peromyscus leucopus | reverse complement strand
TCACTAGTGAGGAGGGTATTCTACAGCTGATGGTCAAAAGTCAGAATGAAGACTTTCCTTTACCCAGTTACCATATATTGAATTAACATCAAGGACCTGGAACAAGTAGTAATCTAAGCTTTCCATAAAATAAAAAAGAAACCACTGAAGTGTTTATACTGCTGGCAAAAGACAAAATCATGACCTATTTCAGAAGTTGACACACAGCTGATATTTGCTTTTATGATATGAATAGAAATTCAGTGTTATGTGTCTTAAAGTGGGTTTTTATCACTTGGCTCTGGGGTGGAAGACAATGCTAAATCCAATCCTGTCTTCCTCTGATTTCAGACATGGTTTGTCCATCGGAGAGCAGAAGACAGGAAGAGAGAGAGGTCTGTAGTATTACAGAGCATACCTCCTCGTATTGAAAGGGTCATTCTCCTTAGGGATAGGGACTCCTATCCCTAGAGTTCAATCTTTGTTCAGGAGCAAGAGGGAAATCTGGTGACACATGTACTCAATGTACAGCTTAACTAAAATTCACCACTCATGTTAACAATAAAACAATGAATTTCCAAGTTATTTAATTTCATATGCTTTCTGGTGTTTTGTAGTACATAGATGTACACTCTTCAGGAAATGACATTTAAACAAAATGACAAGTTCTGGGTTTTGGGGTGTGGCATTTCTAAGTCATGAGTATTGCTTGCACAGATCACTATTCCCTATACTTGGTAATTACGAAAAGGTGAATCACTTAAGCCTTCTTGATTCAGGCTTACTTGATCCTATGAATAAGCGATTCAATAGTAACCCTGCAAATAAGGAATCTAAGGAGAACGTGGGCACAGAAGTATTGATGGTGATGATTACTTTTTATTTGGGGAGGGGTCACAACAATTTTTTCTTTTTTCTTTTAATGAAAATAGACTTTTTGTCACATAATATATCCTGATTATGGTTACCCTTCCCCCTACTATTCCCAGTACTTCCTCACTTCCCCTTCCATCTGGACATATCTACCTTTCTTTTGGTCATTAGAAATCAATGCAGGAGTTTGGAAATGTTCTTTCTGTTTTTATTATGTGGAACAATTTAGAGAGTATTGGTATTAACTCTTCTTTGAAGATCTGGTAGAATTCTGCATTGAAACCATCTGGTCCTGGGCTTTTTTTGGTTGGGAGACTTTTAATGACTGTTTCTATTTCCTTAGGGGTTATTGGATTATTTAAATAGTTTATCTGGTCTTGGTTTAACTTAGGTATGTGGTACCTATCCAGAAAATTGTCCATTTCTTTTAGGTTTTCCAGTTTTGTTGAGCAGAGGTTTTTGAAATATGACCTGATAATTCTCTGGATTCCCTCAATGTCTGTTGTTATGTCCCCCTTTTCATTTCTGATTTTGTTGATTTGGATTCTCTCTGTGTGTCTTTTGGTTAGTTTGGATAAGGGCTTGTCTATCTTGTTGATTTTCTCAAAGAACCAACTCTTTGTTTCATTAATTTTTTTGTATAGTTCTCATAGTTTCTATTTTATTAATTTCACCTCTCACTTTGATAATTTCCTGGTGTCTATTCTTCCTGGGAGACTTTGCTTCTTCTTGTTCTAGAGCTTTCAGGTTGCTGTTAAGTTACTAGTGTGAAATTTCTCCAACTTCTTTATGTGGGCATTTAGTGCTATGAATTTCCCTCTTAGCACTGCTTTCAAAGTGTCCCATAAGTTTGGGTATGTGGTGTCTTCATTTTCGTTGATCTCTAGGAAGTCTTTAATTTCTTTCTTTATTTCTTCCTTAACCTATTGGTGATTCAGTTGAGCATTTTTCAGTTTCAATGAGATTGAAGGTTTTCTGTAGTTTTTGTTGTTGTTGAAATCTAACATTAAACCATGGTGGTCTGATAGAACACAGGAGGTTATTCCAATTGTTTTGTAAATGTTGAGATTTGCTTTGTGGCCAAGTATGTGGTGATGTTAGAGAAAGTTCCATGGGGTGCTGAGAAGAAGGTATATTCTTTTTTTTTTTTTAGGATGGAATGTTCTGTAGATATCTATTAGGTCCATTTGGGTCATGACATCAGTTAAGTCCTTTATTTCTCTGTTAAGTTTCGATTTGGCAGATCTGTCCAGTGGTAAAATGGGGTGTTGAAGTCTCCCACTATTACTGAGTTGTTATCCCTGAGGGCTCTGGGGATTGTCCTGTCTAGTGCTGGATGTGTTCCTGTGGCCCGTGGACTCATGCTGGGAACAAGGAAGCAATTAGGCAGGTAGCCTGCTCCCATTAGGAGGGAATGCAGCCCACCAATGTACCTGGGCTAACTCCAGTGTACCTGGGCCTTTCCACAAGGCTGAGAGGGTGGGCCCTCTGCTGGCTATCACATAATAGCAGTCTGCCAGAGGTCTCTTCATGAGGCTATGAGAAATTCTTGAAACATCTGTCCCTGTACTTACATAGGAACATGATATTCAAAACATAATAAAATTAAATATATCAACAAGATTTGATGGGCTAGAGGAATTGTCTGCAGTTCAGATTACAAACTTCTTCCCAAAGTACACTCAGACAATTATGTGGCATACAAGTCTGCCCTATACAGAGACATATGGATGAGCAAATTATGGAGTGAAAAGATGATGAAAATATGAGGTGTTAGGACCTCCCTCTCTTAAAAGTTAGCTCATGTAGAGCCACTATACATGACCTCAAAAATTCAACCCGGGACTCCTACAGCTGTTAAACTACTTCAGTAAGGTGGTAAGACAGAAGATTAACTCAAAAAATCAGTAGCCCTCCTATATACAAATGATAAATGGGCTGAGAAAGAAATCAGAGAAATATCACCCTTTACAATAGCCACAGATGATATAAAATATTTTGGGGTAACTCTAACTGAGCAAGTGAAAGACCTGTGTGATAAGAACTTTAAATCTCTGAAGAAAGAAATTGAAGAAGATATCAGAAAACTGAAAGATCACCCATGCTCATGGATGGTAGAATTAACATAGCAAAAATGGCAATCTTACCAAAAGCAATCTACAGATTCAATGCAATCCCCAACAAATCCTTTATCACAATTTTCCACAGACCCAGAAAGATCAACTCTCAACTTCAAATGGAAAAACAAAAAACCTAGGATAGTTAAAGG
The DNA here is from genome assembly GCF_004664715.2 of Peromyscus leucopus. Classification (NCBI taxonomy): domain Eukaryota; kingdom Metazoa; phylum Chordata; class Mammalia; order Rodentia; family Cricetidae; genus Peromyscus; species Peromyscus leucopus. The sequence continues at coordinate 29,006 of NW_023504548.1, read as the reverse complement.
AATCCTGTACAATAAAGCAACCTCTGGAAACATCACTAGCCCTGACTTCAAGCTCTACTACAGGGCTACAGTAATACAAACAACTTGGTACTGGCAAAAAAAAAAAAAACCTACATGCGGACCAAGGGAATCGAATTGAAGACCTGACATTAATCCACACACCTATGAACATATGATTTTCTATAAAAAAGCTAAAACTGTACCATGGGGAAAAAAGCATCTTCAACAAATAGAACTGGCATAACTGGATGTTAACATGCAGAAGATTGCAAATAGATCCATATCTGTCACCATGCACAAACCCAAGTCCAAGTGGATCAAAGACCTCAACATAAATCCACATACACTGAACTTCACAGAAGGGAAAGAAGGAAGTAGTCTTGAAGGCATTGGCACAGGAGACCACTTTCTAAATATAACACCAGTAGCATAGACATTTGTAGCAACAATTAATAAATAGGACCTCCTGAAACTTAAAAGCTTTTGTAGAGCAAAGAACATGGTCAATAAGACAAAGCAACAGCTTACAAAATGGGAAAATGTCTTCACCAGCCCCACATCTGACAGAGGGCTGATCTCCAAAATATGTAAAGAACTCAAAACTCTAGACTTCAAAATACTGAACAATCCAATTAAAAAATGGGCTACAGAGCTTAACAGGGAATTCTCAACAGAAGAATCTCAAATGACTGAAAGACATTAAGAAATTGATCAATATCCTTAGTCATCAGGGAAATGCAAATCAAAACGACTATGAAATACCATTTTTTTTTTCTCGAGACAGGGTTTCTCTGTGTAGCTTTGTGCCTTTCCTGGAACTCACTTGGTAGACCAGGCTGGCCTCGAACTCACAGAGATCCGCCTGCCTCTGCCTCCCGAGTGCTGGGATTAAAGGCGTGCGCCACCACCGCCCGGCTGAAATACCATCTTATACCTGTCTGAATGGCTAAGATTAATAACACTGAAGACAGCTTATGTTGGAGAGGATGTGGAGCAAGCAGAACACTCCCTCACTGTTGGTGGGAATGCAAACTTGTACAGCCACTCTGGAAATTAGTATGGCAGTTTCTCAGAAAACTGGGAATCAATCATCCTCAAGACCCAGCTATACCACTCTTGGGCATATACCCAAGGTATACTCAATCATACCAAAAGAGCACATGCTCAGTTATGTTCATAGCACCATTGTTTGTAATAGCCAAAACCTAGAAACTCCCTAAATGCCCCTCAACTGAAGAATGGATAAAGAAAATATGGCACATGTACACAATGGAGTACTACTCAGCAGTACAAAACCATGATATGAAATTTGCAGGCAAATGGATGGAAGTTGAAAATATCATCCTGAGTGAGGTAATCCAGACTCAGAAAGACAAACATGGTATATACTCCCTCATAAATGGATACTGGATGTAGGGCAAGGGATAGCCAGACTGCAGCTCACGGCTCCAGAGAGGCTAGCTGACAGGGAGGGACCTTGGGATGGACACAGCGAACATCTAGTGAAGTAGAAGTGGATGGGATCTGCATTAGTGGGCTGGGGGTGGAGGAGGTGGCAGAGGGCAAGGAATGGAGGGTGAGAACATAGGAAAATGGGTGTGTCAAGCTTGAGCGGGGCTAGAGTGGGAGAGCAGGGAAGGATATACCATGATAGATAAAGACATCATTGGAATAGGAAGAGGCAGGGTACCAGGAAGCTCTCAGGAATCCACAGGGATGACCCCACCTTGGACTGCTGGCAGTGGTCAAGAGGGTTCCTGGACTGGTCTACTCTGGTGACCAGTCTAGTGAATACCCTAGCTGTCATCATAGAGCCTTTATCCAGTGACTGATGGAAGCTGATGCAGGGATCTGCAGTCCGGCGGCGGAGGGAAGAAGTGGTATATGTGGATGGTATGTAGGGTGAGTAGAAAATTTGTTAATAAGAAAAAATGGAAAAAAAAAAGAAAAAAGAAATCCTAATTCATTTGCTTTTGGTAACTGCTTTGGGACCTGCAATTTTAAATGGTTATTTTATGTTCAGGAAAGTTAGGTGTTATTCATGACTCTCTTGTCTCTTACAACCCCAAGCACAAGTATGTATGTAGCCTACCTTCTAAATACTGGGTGAATTCATCTACTTTTTCTATGTTATTGTGGTGTTCATAATTCACTCTGACATTACTCATCGTCTCTATTTCTGCAAAATATTTTCATTCTCCCTGCTTCTGGGTTTACCACACTCCAAATGATCCTTCACAGAGAATGTTAAACCCCAGCTACTTGTCAGAGAATTAAACATTGTTTTATGTGTAGTGTGTGCATGTGTATATGTGTGTGCATGTGCACGTGCACATGTGTAACTGTAGAGGCAGAAGTAGGGGCCAGAGTTTAACATAGGATGTCTACCTCGATTGCACTCCACCTCATTTGTGAGACAGAATTGTTGCTGGAGAGCTTCTCTCCAGGTTCCACCAAGCCCCCAGTCCCACAATCCAAGTATTAAATAATCACTCAGACACTTATATTACTGATAAACTGTATGGCCGTGGCAGGCTTCTTGCTAACTGTTCTTATATCTTAAATTAAACCCATTTCTATAAATCTATACCTTGCCACGTGGCTCACCAGCGTCTTTACATGTTGCTTGTCCTGGCCGTGGCTGCAGTGTCTCCCCCTCCTTCTTCCTGTTTCCCAATTCTCCTCTCTCTTTGTTCTGCCTATACTCCCTGTCTGGTCACTGGCCATCAGTGTTTTATTTATATAGAGTGATATCCAAAGCACTTCCCCTTTTCTTCTTTTTTTAAAAAGGAAGATTTTAACTTTAACATGGTACAATTACATATAACAAAACAATTATCAAGCAAGAATTACAGTTACAATATTAAAGAAGATGTCCTTTCTATCTTATATTTGTGAGTTTAAGGTTTTATATATAACTTATCTTTTATCATAAGTGAGGAAATTAAAGCTATCTAGTCTTTAACCACATCAAAGACCTCAGAAGTATATAATATTACCTGAGAAATGGGAGAAGGATGTATGTAACTTTCAGAAGTCTTGCAGGGTAGACAGAGATAGATGACAGCCTGGACAGTCACCTAATGCTCCTTTGTAAAGTTGGGGCATCTGTCGTTAGCTCACAGGGCTAGAGTCTCTCCGTCATTTTTTTTTCAGTGTCCCGTAGAATGTCTGGCAGTTTTTCTGCAAAGCAGGAACCTGAAGGACCATCTTGTCAAGCAAAGTTCAGTGATATTCCTTCCATGGGTTTTGCATGTCCAGTCAATCAAGCAGTCCAGGCAAGAACAGTTTCTTGCCCGAATGGCTATCTTTGCCAAGGTGAAGATAAACTTCATATGGAGTGTCTTCGATGCCCATCCTACTGTTGAAGTAAATCCAGTACTGTCAGGAGCAGACATGTCTCACTGTCCAGAATGTCTAAATTTTTAAAACATTTTAAATGCCATATTCTGCTGGGCGTTGGTGGTGCACGCCTTTAATCCCAGCACTTGGGAGGCAGAGCCAGGAGGATCTCTGTGAGTTCAAGGCCAGCCTGGGCTACCACGTGAGCTCCAGGAAAGGCGCAAAGCTATGCAGAGAAACCCTGTCTCGAAAAAGCAAAAAAAAAAAAAAATGCCATATTCTATAGGTCTTTGAAGTGTTTAAAGACTACCTATCTATCTGAAGTATATCTATGTATACCCAGAAGACTTAACTAACATGGCTATGAATATGATTATCATAGATGATTAATTATTAATCTATTTCTTAATTATCCATTACAATTTTAAATGAGTTACATAAACATAATACTTCAAACAAGAATAGAAATATATATACAATATAACAAAATTAACTTCAAGTTTGTATCAATAAACTATGTAAAACATTTTAAGCATAAACTAAAAATCTAAACCAATGTAAAACATTTTAAACAAGTTGTTCTTTAAAAGTAGGTTCATTAATCTACACTTTTATCTTATCATCTCTATATCCTATATATCTATATCATATCCCCTTTTCTTTTTCAGAAAGTGATCTCATTTATAATCAACCTGTTTTAAATAAAAATATTGTTTTTTCTCTGTCCCACACCAGAGGGCTCTTCTGATTTGGGACACAAGAATCTCTTAACCATTTTTTTAAAGCAATATGTTGGGGTTTAGAGGGGGATTGAGCCAATTCCACCTCTAAAGCCAGATTGGAATATTTGGGAAATTGGGCATACCATCTCTACTAATTCCTGCTGGAGGGGGGGCGCTGTATCTTATGGGAACCCAAAGAAAATTTTAGGCTTATGGGGTAGTCCGTGAGGCTGTATTGTGTGAGCCAGTTGCCTTGAAACCGTTCTGGATGTTAGATTATCTGGGCCAGGGTGTTATTGGAGACCTTTCAGGGGGTCTTGGCTGGTGAAACCTGATGTATCTTAATCTGGAACAAATCCATAGCCTCTGGCTTTCTGTGGAAATAAAAGCAGAACATCTTTTCCAAAGCAACATATCCTTACATCCAAATATTGAAGGCAAGTTACCTTTAAAATATACATATTGGTTTAATTCAACATCTTTTTCGATCAAATGTGTTTTTTTGCAGTTAAAAATCCCAAAGACAACACAATCCAGATTTTCTGTGTAATATTCATTTTTACGTGGTTTTTTATATTAATTTGTCTCTTTCAAGCCTACGTATATTTTACACACATTGTAAACTATTTTATCTGAATCAGTCTTATTGTGAGCCTATTGCTTTAAACTGCAGCATTCTAAGACTGAAATGGTGCTGTGGCTGCTAGCTCTGCCCAATTGAGCTTCCCAACAGTAAGGAACAACTACCTCAGTCACTGTCAGAGAAGTGTGCCATAAACTTCCAGGTTGGGCGCCATTTGTTGCTGGAGAGCTTCTCTCCAGGTTCAACCAAGTCCCCCAGTCCCACAATCCAAGTATAAAATAATCACTCAGATGCTTATATTACTTATAAAACTGTATAGCCGTGGCAGGCTTCTTGCTAACTGTTCTTTTTTTTTTTGGTTTTTCGAGACAGGGTTTCTCTGTGTAGCTTTGCGCCTTTTCCTGGAACTCACTTGGTAGCCCAGGCTGGCCTCGAACTCACAGAGATCCGCCTGCCTCTGCCTCCCGAGTGCTGGGATTAAAGGCGTGCGCCACCACCACCCGGCAACTAACTGTTCTTATATCTTAAATTAAACCCATTTCTATAAATCTATACCTTGCCATGTGGCTAGTGGCTCACTGGCGTCTTTACATGTTGCTTGTCCTGGCTGTGGCTGCAGTGTCTCCCCCTCCTTCTTCCTGTTTCCCCAATTCTCCTCTCTCCTTGTCCCACCTATACTTCCAGACTGGTCACTGGCCATCAGTGTTTTATTTATATAGAGTGATATGCACAGCACAGAATCTCTCACTGGAGCTCACTGTTTCACTTAGGCTGGCTGGCTGCCTGGTCAGGGAGCTCTAGTATCTGACTGTCTGCACATCTCTTGTCCCAGCCCTGAGAACACAGACGTGTATGTCACATTCCCTAGATTTTACATAGGTAGGGATCTTAACTTCGATCCTCATGCTTGTGTAGAGCATTTCATTCATCACACCATCTCTTTAGCCCTTGTACAAAATGTAAGACAAAAACATTGACAGGAATTCCCTGTATCAAATCCTCCAATTACTTCTTAACACTCAGGCAAATTCCTTAAAGAAAAGAAGATGCCCTTGTTGTCCTACTCATTTCTGCATTTCCAAGGCTTCATATAATCAGCATTTAGCAGTTTTCTAGTATATTATACATTATGAATTATATTTGTACAAGTTAATTTGTATTAAAAAATTAAGATGAATTAAAAAAATAAGATGAATTACCTCATTTACTTTATCTCTTGAGTTGTATTTTTATTTCCTACTATAGTAATATAGACATTTAAAAAAGGCCTACATTGAATGTATCAGTCAGGGTTCATCAGAGAAACATAACTGACAGAATGACTATATATACACATACACACAAATGTATGATATATATACATATATGTATATATATATACATATATACATATGCCATTTATTAGAGTGGCTTACAGGTTGTGGTCCAACAATTCCAACAATGGATTTATCCTGATGTACAGTCCAAGAATCTATTGGATTCTTGTTCTTGTTCATCCATGAGGCTGGATGACTCAGCTGGTCTTCAGTATAGACTGGAATCCTAAAGAAGCAGGCTCTAATGCCAGTGAAAGAATGGACTTGCTAGTGAGAAAGAGGGCAAGCAGACAAGGAACAAGAGTTACCTTCTTCCATGTCCTTCATAGAGACTGCTAACAGAAGGTGTGGCCCAGGTTTAAGGTGAATCTTCCCATCTCAAAAGATCTGAAATTACGGTAGGTCTTCACACTTCAAATGATTTAATAAAAAAAAATCCCACACCAATTTACCCAACCACTTCAGTTTTAGTTAATTCAGGATGTAGTTAAGTTGAAAACCAAGAACATCCATCCCACTGGTCATTATTATGATAATAATAGCAAATATAAATCTTTTTTTCATGATTTTCTTTTTTCTTCATTCTTTAAATTTATTTATTATATTTAATTTTACATATCAGTCACGGATTCCCTTGTTCTCCCCCTCCCCCACACACCCCACACACCCGCCTTCCCCCAGCCCACCCCCCATTCCCATCTCCTCCAGGGAAAAGACTCCCCCGAGGATTGAGTTCAACCTGTTAGATTCAGTCCAGGCAGGTCTAGTCCCCTCCTCCAAGACTGAGCCAAGTGTCCCTGTATAAAAGCCCCAGGTTCCAAACTGCCAGTACATGCACTGAGGACAGGACCTGGTCCCACTGTCTGGATGCATCCCAAGCAGATCAAGCTAATCAACTGTCTTATTTATCCGGAGGGCCTGATCCAGTTGGGGCCTCCTCAGCTATTGGTTCATAGTTCATGTGTTTCCTTTTGTTTGTTTATTTGTCCCTGTGCTTTTTCCAACCTTGGTCTCAACAATTCTCGCTCATACAAATCCTACACTTTCTCACCTATTGGACTCCTGGAGCTCCACCTGGGGCCTGAAGGTGGATCTCTGCATCCAGACTCCTCAGTCGTTGGATGGGGTTTCTGACATGACTATTAGGGTGTTTGGCCAGGTAGCCTTCAAATACTTTAGAGATCTATTCAGAGGGCCTGATCCAGTTGGGGGCCCCTCAGCCTTAGGTACATAGTTCATGTGTTTCCATTCATTTGGCTATTTGTCCCTGTGCTTTATCCAACCTTGGTTTCAACAATTCTCACTCATATAAACCCTTCTCTTTCTCGCTAATTGGACTCACGGAGCTCCACCCAGGGACTAGCCATGGATCTCTGTATCCAGATTCCTCAGTCCCTGGATGGGGTTTCTGGCATGACTATTAGGGTGTTTGGCCATCCCATTACCAGAGTAGGTCAGTTTAGGCTGTCTCTCGACCATTGCCAGGATTCTATTGTGGGGGTATCTTTGTGGATTTCTGTGGGCCTCTCTAGCACTTTGTTTCTTCCTTTTCCCATGTGTTTTTCATTTACCATTGTCTCCTATTCCTTGTTCTCCCTCTCTGTTCTTGATCCAGCTGGGATCTCCCACTCCCACAGGCTCTCTTTCCCTCGACCCTTGCCCTTCTAATCCCACTCATGTCCAGGTTGTTCATGTAGATGTCAGCCATTTCTCCATCATTGGTCGCTCCCCGTGTCTTTCTTGGGGTCCTGTTTTCCAGATAGCCTCCCTGGTGATGTGAGTAGCAGTCCAGGCATCCTTGTTTCACCTCCAGAATCCTCCTATGAGTGAGTACATACCATATTTGTCTTTCTGAGTGTGGGTTACCTCACTCAGGATGATTTTTTCTAGATCCATCCATTTGCCTGCAAAACTCATGATGTCATTGTTTTCTCTACTGAGTAGTATTCCATTGTGTATATGTGCCATAAGTTTTTATCCCCCACGCCCATCTGCCTGAGACCCCAGCCACTTCCTGAGACTTAGAGACTGGTTGCCAGCTCCCTTCCTGCCCCGGACTTCACTTCTGGACAAGAGCTCCCTTCCTGCCCTGAACTTCCCTTCTAGACCAGAGAGTCCTCCCATTCTGCCCTGGTCTTTCCTTCTGGACAAGAGCTCCCATCCTGCCCCAGACTTCCCTTCTGGACAAGAGCGCCCATCTTGCCCTGGAGTTCCCATTTGGACAAGAGAGCTCCCATCTGGACAAGAGAGAGAGACTTCCTGAATCTGTCACCTCTGTCTGAATCAAGTGCACTGATAAGACCAAGAATTAACCACAAGGAGATGGGCAGTCATCAAGGCAGAAGTACATACAACAAAATGAAGAGCAATACAGCATCACTAGAACCTAGCCCTCCTCCAACATCTAGACCTGAACTTCAATAATTGGAAGAAGCAGAAGAAAAGATCCATATGAATAACATCATGAAGAAGATAGAGGCTTGTGTAGAGGAAGAGACAAAAAAATGGAACACTATAAACAACTAGAGGAAAGGGCAAACAAATTAGAAGAAGAAAGGAAATATAAATCTTAATCACTATTAAAAAGTAAAACAGTAAGTATTGTTTCATTAGACTGAGAAGCCAAAGCCTGCAAATGACGTGGTGGAGAATGGTGCTTGAATAACTTGTTGAAGATAGAAAACTTTCCCGAGTCCATTGGGCAAATGGCAAAAGTTCTACTGTTCCCTGGGCAGACTGGAAACAACACAGAGCTCCTGGGGCAGATGTTGACTCTACTAGAGATCCTTGGCCAGGTGGTGATGTTCCTAGTTACCCCTGCTTAGATGGTGATGGTAACAGGGAACATGGAGGGGAAGGCAAGTGTTCTGCAGAAAGAAGGCAGGAAGTAGAAGGATCTTTAGATGCTTTGGAAGACATGGAAGGTGTCAGTTCCTCTTGGGCTAATGGTGCAAGTCCTAGAGTTCTTTGTACATATGTGGACTTTCCCTCACACTCTTGAGCAGATAAGAATGTTTTCACAGTTCCTAGTTTAGATTTTGAAAGCAACAAAGCCCATTGGGCATAGGGAAAATTTGGTGGAGCCCTTAAAAGAGATGGAGACTGTCCCTGAAGCCCTGTAGCAGATGTGATCTCCATAGACCCTTTGGACAGACAGAGAAGGGCTTTGAGTTTCTTGAGAAGATGTGGAATGTGCAAGAGACCCTTGAACAGATTAGCCAAGTCCCACAGTCTTGTGGTCACATGTGGAACCCTCCAGGGCCTTTTGGTCAGATAAAGAAGATGTGAGACTCACCTGAGTAGTACTTGTAGCTATTGATGTTTCTTTGGGCGCAGGAGAAGATACAAGGTCCCCCTTTTGTATTAGGGAGAAGGTTGAAACCCTCTTCCTCATACAAGGTAACACGGACGTCCCCTTGATCTGAAGGATCAACTCTCAACCTCTTTTTGTAGGCATGAGATACCCTGGGTCAACTTTGTTAAAGGGAGAATATCTAATATTACCATCCTTAGAAGGGATATACTTGAAACCCTCTTGTGAGGATGCAGAAGATCGCAAAGCACCTTGGTTGGATATGGTAGATCCTAGGGCCCTTTGTGAGATGGGGAAGGAAGGGTCTATAGCCTCTTACATAGTTGTGGCAGATTTCTGATACTCTTGAAGGGATTAGAATATTCTCAGAACCTCCTGGAAAGTGTGGGCATGTCCTGTGGGGGCCCATGTACAGGTGGAATCAAATGAATCCCCTTCTCTAGATGTGAAAGTTGCTACAGACTCTTGTGTACACCTGTCATATGCCATGGCCCCTTGATCACATAGGGGTTGGATCCAGAACTCTGTGTACAGGTGGACTCTGTCCTGGAACATCTTTTGTAGATGTGTTGAATCAGAGAACCATTTCTTAAGGTGGGGATGTGGCTGGAGCCCCTTTTGTACATGTATCCCTTCCCAAAGTACCTTGATCAGATAAGGTAGAACCCAGAGAAGGCTGGGCAGGTGGGGAATGTCCTGATATCCCTGGTGTATATGGAGAAATTCCAAGAACCTCTCCTACAGATGTTGAAAGACTTAGAGAACCCTGGAAAAGTAGGGAAGGTTGTGTTGTCTCAGCACCCTGGGCAGATGTGGAATTTGTGTGTCACACTTGGAGTGTCTTGGAATATGTTTGGTTATTTTGGGCCCCATGACAAGACAGGAGGTCCATTTTGTCCAGCAGTGGATATGTGAATCCCACTGAGTCTGATAGGGTCATCGTGAAATCCCCTTGTTCAGAGGGAGGATCTCCCCATCTCCTTTTGCCACAGTGGGAATATCCAGGGTACCTTTTCACAGCTGGAGAATGTTTGAAGCTCTTTTAGTGAGAGAGACTAAGTCTTTGACCCTCTGCTCTAGATGTGGACAATCCTAGAGTTGCCATGACAGATATGGAATATTCATAACCCCTGGGGAAGATGGTGAAGGTGCTAGAACCCTTGGTGTGTGTTAAGAAGGCCCAAGAGTGCCCTGGGCAGAATTGGGAGTTCCTACCACCTCTTGTGTATATGTGGAATTCTCTAGGGGCCCTTCTGAAGAGGGAAAAAGTTCTTGAGCCCTTGGTATAGATGTGGATAGTTTAGTTTCTGCTTGGTCATTGCAGATACAGTAGAAGAAATATATTCATCAGTCAAAGAAAACACTAAACCCAACAAAGTCATGATACAAAATGTCCAGGAAATTTGGGACACCTTTAACAGATGAAAACTATGAATAACAGAGATACAGGAAGCAGAAGAATACCAACTCAAAGGCACAGAAAATATATTCAACAAGATCATAGAAGAAAACTTTCCCAAATTAAAGGAGAAAATGCCTATGAAGATACAAGAAGCCCATAGAACACCAGACTAGACCCCCCAAAAAAGTCCCCTGGCCACATTAAACAACTAAACGTACAGAATAAAGATAGAATATTAAGAGCAGCAAAGGAAAAAGGCCAAGTGACTTATAAAGGCAAACCTATCAGAATAACACACGATTTCTCAATGGAGACTTTGAAAGCCAGAAGGACCTGGACAGACATAATGCAGACTCTAAGAGACTATGGATGCCAGGCTAGACTAATATACCCAGCAAAACTTTCAATCATCATAGACGGAGTGAACAAGACATTCCGACACAAAGCCAGATTTAAATAATACTTATCCACAAATCCAGCCCTACAGAAAGCACTAGAAGGAAAATTCCAACCCAAGGAAGTCAGATACACCCTCAAAAACACAAACAACAGATAACACAATAGCAGTAAACCCCAAAGAAGAGAAGTACACACACACTACCACAAAAACAACAACAAAACAAAAAAAAACAATAACAGGAATGAACAATCACTGGTCATTAATATACCTTAATATCAATGGACTCAATTCAACTATAAAAAGATACAGGCAAACAGAATGGATAAGAAAGCAGGACCCATCTCTCTGCTGCATACAAGAAACACATCTCAAATTCAAAGACAGACACTACCTAAGAATCAAAGCCTGGGAAAAGACTTTCCAATCAAATGGTCTTAAGAAGCAAGAGGGTGTAGCCATCCTAATATCCAGCAAAATAGACTTCAAACCAAAATCAATCAAAAGAGATCAAGAAGGGCATTACATACTCATCACAGGAAAGATCCACCAAGATGAAGTTTTAATTCTGAACATTTATGCCCCAAACACAAGGGCACCCACATATGCAAAAGAAACATTACTAAAGCTTAAATCACATATAAAACCCCACACATTAATAGTGGGAGACTTTAACACCCCACTTTTACCACTGGACAGATCTGCCAAATCAAAACTTAACAGAGAAATAAAGGACTTAACAGATGTTATGACTCAAATGGACTTAATCCATATCTACAGAACAATCTATCCTAACAAAAAAGAATATAACTTCTTCTCAGCACCCCATGGAACCTCCTCTAAAATCGACCACATACTTGGCCACAAAGCAAATCTCAACAGATACAAAACAATTGGAATAACCTCCTGTGTTCTATCAGACCACCATAGTTTATAGTTAGATTTCAACAACAACAAAAACTACAGAAAACCTACAATCTCATGGAAACTGTATGATATTCAACTGAATCACCAATCGGTTAAAGAAGAAATAAAGAAATTAAAAACTTTCTAGAGTTCAATGAAAATGAATATACCACATAACCAAACTCATGGGACACTATGAAAGCAGTGCTAAGAGGGAAATTCATAGCACTAAATGCCCACATAAAGAAGTTGGAAAAATCTCACACTAGTGACTTAACAGCACACTTGAAAGCTCTAGAACAAGAAGAAGCAAAGTCACCCAGGAAGAATAGATGCCAGGAAATAATGAAATTGAGAGCTGAAATCTATAAAATAGAAACAAAGAGAAGTATACAAAAAATTAATGAAACAAAGAGTTGGTTTTTTGAGAAAGTCAACAAGGTAGACTAGACCTAATCCAAATTAACCAAAAGACAGACAGAGGCATCTGAATTAACAAATGAGGATATGGAAAAGGGGGACATAACAACAGACAATGAGGAAATCCAGAGAATCTGAGTATATTGTAAAACTCTATCATAAAACAAAAAAATCAAAAAAAATAAAATCTGAAAGGAAGACATAACAACAGAAATCAAGATCCAGATAAACTATTAAATAGTCAATAACCCTCATGAAATAGAAACAATAATTAAAAGTCTCAGGGCTGGTGGTGCACGCCTTAATCCCAGCAACTCGGAAGAGCAGATAATCTATGTGAGTTCGATTCCACCTGGCTACCAAGTAGTTCCAGGAAAGTCGCAAAGCTACACAGAAAACCTGTCTCAAAAACAAAAAAATAAAAAATAAAAAAAAAAAAGTCTCCAACAAAAAGTCCAGGACCACTTGGTTTCAATGCAGAATTCTACAAGATCTTCAAAGAAGAGTTAATACTAATACTCTTTAAATGGTTCCACAAAATAGAAACAGAAGGAACATTACCAAACTCCTTCTATGAGGCTACAATTACCCTGATTCCTAAACCAAACAAAGATACAACAAAAGAAGACAACTACAGACCGATCTCCATCATGAACATTGATGCAAACATACTCAATAAAATACAGGCAAACAGACTCCAAAAATACATCAAAACAATTATCCACTATGATCAAGTAGGCTTCATCCCAGGGATGCAAGGTTGGTTCAATATACAACAGTCTGTCAATGTAATACACCATATAAACAAACTGAAAGAAAAAAACCACACGATCTTCTCACTAGATGTGGAAAAGGCATTTGACAAAATTCAACACCCCTTCATGATAACCGTATTGGAGCGATCAGGAATGCAGGGAACATACCTAAACATAATAAAGGCAATTTACAGCAAGCCAACAGCCAACATCAAATTAAATGGAGATAAACTCAAAGTGATTCCACTAAAATCAGGAATGAGGCAAGGCTATCCCTGCTCCCCATACTTATTCAATATAGTACTTGAAGTTCTAGCCAGAGCAATAAGACAACATAAGGGGATTAAAGGGATACAAATTGGAAAGGAAGTAGTCAAGCTTTTGCTATTTGCAGACGACATGAGAGTATACATGAGTGACCCCAAAAATTCAACCAAGAACTGATAGAGCTTATAAACACTTTCAGTAACATAGCAGAACACAAGATCAACTAAAAAAATCAGTAGCCTTCCTATATACAATTGACAAACAGGCTGAGAAAGAAATCAGAGGTACATTACCCTTTACAATAGCCACAAATATTATAAAATACCTTCGGTAATTCTAACTAAGCAAGTGAAGGACCTATATTAAAAGAACTTTAAGTCCCTGAAAAAAGAAATTGAAGATGTCAGAAAATGAAAGATCTCCAATGTTCATGGATAGGCAGAATTAACATAGTAAATATGGCAATCTTACCAAAAGCAATCTACAGATTCAATACAATCCCTTAAAAATACCAACACAATTCTTCACAGACCTGGAAAGAATAATACTCAACTTCAGATGGAAAAGCAAAAACCCCAGGATAGCCAAAAGAATCCTGTACAATAAAATAACTCTGGAGGCATCATGATCACTGACCTCAAGCTCTACCATAGAGCTACAGTAATAAAAGCAGCTTGGTCCTGGCATAAAAACGGACATGTGGACCAATGGAATTGAATTGAAAACCCTGACATTAATCTGCACACCTATGAACATATAACTTTTTGACAAAGAAGCCAAAACTGTACAATGGAAAAAAGAAAGCATCTTCAACAAATGGTGCTGGCATAACTGGACTTCAACATGTAGAAGGCTACAAATAGAATCATATGATTCATATCTGTCACAGTGCAGAAAACTTAAGTCCAAGTGGATCAAAGAACTCAACATAAATCCAGTTACTCTCAACCTGATAGAAGAGAAAGTAGGAAGTAGTCCTGAACACATTGGCATGGGAGATCACTTCTTAAATAACACCAGTAACATAGACACTGAGAAAAAGAATCAATCAATGGGACCTCTTGAAACTGAGAAGTTTTTGTAGAGCAAAGGACATGGTCAACAAGACAAAGCAACAGCCTAGAGAGTGGGAAAACATCTTCTCCAATCCCACATCTGACAGAGGGCTGATATCTAGAATATATAAAGAACTCAAGAAATTAGACATCAAAATGCCCAACATTCCAATTAAGAAATGGGCTAGAGCTAAAAAGAGAATTCTCAACAGAGGAAGCTCAAATGGCTGAAAGACATTTAAGGAATTGCTCAAATCCCTAATCATCAGGGAAATGCAAATCAAAATGACTCTGAGATACCACCTATCAGCTGTCAGAATGGCTAAGATCAAAAACACGGAAGACAGCTTATGCTGGAGAAGATGTAGAGCAAGGGGAACTGTCCTCCACTGTTGGCAGGAATGCAAGATTGTAGAGCCACTTTGGAAAACAATATGGTGCTTTCTTAGAAAATTGGGAATCAATTTCCCCCAGGACCCAGCTATACCACTCTTGGGCATATACCCAAGGAATGCTCAATCATACCACAAGGGCACATGCTCAGCTATGTTTATAGCAGCATTGTTTGTAATAGCCAGAATGTGGAAACAACTAGATGCCCTTCAACTGAAGAATGGATAAATAAAATGTGGTACATATACACAATGGAGAAGTACTCAGCAGAGAAAAACAATGACATTATGAGGTTTGCAGTCAAATGGATGGATCTAGAAAAAAATCATCCTGAGTGAGTTAACCCAGACTCAGAAAGACAAACATTGTATGTACTCACTCATAGGAGGATACTAGATATAAAACAAAGGAAGACTAGAATGCTACTCACAACACAAGGGTGGCTCCATATAAAAAAAGGACCCCAAGAAAGACACATGGGTCACCCAATGACATAGAAATGGATGAGATCTACATGAGCAAACTGAACGTGGGGGCGTAATGAAGGGCAAAGTTCAAGGGAAAGAGAGCTTAGTGGAGTGGGAGATCCCAGCTGGATCAAGAACAGAGAGGAAGAACAAGGTAAAAGAGACCATGATAAATGAAGACCCCATGGGAATAGGAAGAAGCAAAGTGCTAGGAGGTCCCGAGAAATCCACAAATATATCTTCACAATAGACTACTGGCAATGGTTGAGCGAAAGCCCAAACTGACCTACTCTGGTGATAGAATGGCCAAACAACCTAACTGTCCTGCTAGAAATCTCAGTAAATGACTGATGGAAGCAGATTTAGATCCACAGACTTGCCCCAGGAGGAGGTCCAGGAATCCAATTGGAGAGAGAGAAGGGATTGTATGTGTGAGAATTGTTGAGACCAAGATTGGAAAAAGTACAGGGACAAAGAGCCAAACTAATGGAAACACATAAACTATGAACCAATAGCTAAGGAGCCCCTGAGTGGATCAGGCCCTCTGGATAAGTGAGACAGTTGTTTAGCTTGAACTGTTTGGGAGGCTCCCAGGCAGTGTGACCGGGACCTGTCCTCAGTGCATGAGCTGGCTGTTTGGAACCTGAGGCCTATGCAGGGACAATTTGCTCAGTCTGGGAGGAGGGGGCTGGACCTGCCTGGACTGAATCTACCAGGTGGAGCTGAATCCAGAGAGGAGTCCTTGCCCTGGAGGAGATGGGAATGGGGTGTGGGTTGGGGTAGAGGGGAGGGGGAGCGAGAGGGAGGACAGGGAAATCTGTGGCTGATAGGTAAAATAAATCAAATTATAAAATTAAAAAATAAATAAAGATGTCAATTTCTAAAAAAAACAGTTTGTAAAACTATTCAGTACATTTTCTGTATTTTAAGATTTTTAAGGTTATTGAGTATGGTTAAAAATCTATAAAATCTACAAGAAAATGGTTAACTTAAAAATTTATGACAAAAAGACTTAATAATTAAAAATATGTGTGTGAGTATCCTTAATTTAGTACAATATATTCAACACTTGTTAGAAAAAAAAGGATTAAAAAAAGATAACAGCCATGTAATTTCACCATCATCTTGGTCAAGTTGTCTTCTAACAATAGACTTAAAGATGCATTTTATTGTGCTAAAAACATCTCTTTCTTTTATATATACCAATTTTCAGCCCTCTGGGAAAAGGTGTTCATATGTTTGATTTTGTATCTCTTGAGTCCTCAAGCTTTTACTATGAGTCAAAGGCATGAGTCTACTACACTTTTTTTACATTTCAGATTTCTGTACATATTAGAAACAACATTAATAGTAATGTATATAAATTTTATCTGTTGTAAATTTTTAAAAATCCATATGAGCTATAAAAAGACATAACTTGGATCCACATGTCACACATCAAATGGACTCCAGATAGGTACTCCTGTCAATCAATAGCCTATGCTTCCCTACCTACTGTTTCTTCCTGAGGGGAAAGTTCTAAATCTAAGATTCTCCTTTAAATTTCCAAACTTTAACTTCTGTCCCCAGTCTACATCTGTACCACCAGATTTCCACTCAGCCTACAGATGATCAGGAGTCAGCTGCAGACAACAAACTGCTTCAAAGGCCATGAGCCCTGGACTTGCTGAAAGCTTATGTGAACCAGTCCAGGCAATGTGATTTCTCCCTGTCTCCACAGCAAACCAGATGCTTCTGATGAATGATCCCCACTTCCTGAACGCCTAACATTTGCCTTTGATTTCCATTCCAGCCTTCAGTGGTTCTGACAAGAACATCCTAATATCAGCTGAGAAGCAGTTACAGAAGAGAGTTTAGTTCCTCACCCTTCATCCTTAATCAAAGTCTGGAATACTTGTCTAAAGGAAACTGGTTTCCCTCTATCAAAAAGCTTTAAAAATAACAGGTATCCAACTAGCCCAGGACCTGGTACCACTGCCTAGATGCCTCCCAAACAGATCAAGCCAATCGACTCTCTCACCTATTCAGAGGGCCTGATCCAGTTGGGGGCCCCTCAGCCTTTGGTTCATAGTTCATGTGTTTCCATTCATTTGGTTATTTGTCCCTGTGCTTTATCCAACCGTGGTTTCAACAATTCTCAATCATATAAACCCTCCTCTTTCTCACTAATTAGACTCCCAGCGCTCCACCTGAGGCCTAGCCATGGATGTCTGCATCCAGATTCCTCAGTCCTTGGATGGGTTTTATGGCACAACTATTAGGGTGTTTGGCCATCCCATCACCAGAGTAGGTCAGTCCCTGCTGTCTCTCGACCATTGCCAGCAGTCTTTTGTGGGGGTATCTTTGTGGATTTCTGTGGGCCTCTTTAGCTCTTTGTTTCTTCCTTTTCTCATGTGGTCTTCATTTACCATGGTCTCCTATTCCTTGTTCTCCCTCTCTTTTCTTGATCCAGCTAGGATCTCCCGCTCTCTTTCCCTCGACCGTCACCCTTCATTGTTCCCACTCATGTCCAGGCTGTTCATGTAGATCTCATCCATTTCTCCGTGTCTTTCTTGGGGTCCCGTTTTCCAGGTAGCCTCACTGGTGATGTGAGTAGCAGTCCAGTCATTCAGGGACGCTTGGCTCAATCTGGGAGGAGGGCACTGGACCTGCCTGGACTGAGTCTATCAGGTCGATCCCAGTCCTCGGGGGAGACCTTGATCTGGAGGCAGTGAGAATGGGGGGTGGGCTGGGGGGAAGGGAAAGGGGGCAGGATTGGAGAAAAACAAAGGAATCTGTGGCTTTTATGTAGAACTGAATAGTATTGTAAAATAAAAAAAAATAACAGGTATCCATCACAGAGTCAGATATTTGACTCATGAAACTACTCAAGGGGGGAATGTAATGGTTATCATTACATTGAAAGTTTAGACTTACTATGCTTGAGAGACCCAAACCAAAAATGCCTCCAACATGCAAGCCCCTAGCTTGTACAAGCTGTGTCCTAGCAGCTCCTTCTTCCCCCGTTTGTCCAAGACATTGAAGACTGTTCTTGAACTGACTGATCCTGTAAAATCTGCTGTTCTAGCAAGACAATAGCTCATAGGACTAACTACTATTTCTGTTTCTGTAATCCAACTTGCTTACTCTGCTCAATGACTGGGACAACTGCGAAACATATATGTTAAAATTAGATCATACTTATGTGTAGACAGAATACATGTAATCTTGTGGTTTTGACTTTATAAGCCTTGGATTAATATGACCAGGGGCTGCAACTTGGGAGTGATCTCAGTTGCAGTCTTGGTGTCATGAGCCTCTGGCACAAGTTCTTATTTAATACAGCCTGTGCTAATTTAAATTTATTCATGGTCACAGTGAATCTCTGAGTGACCCCTGACCCACAACATTTTGTTCTATTCTAACATGTCAGTTTTTTGTTTTACATATGTATGTATGTATGTATGTATGTTTGTATGTATGTATTTATTTTGGGTTTTTCAAGACAGGATTAGTTTATGTAGCCCTGGCGTTCTTGGAACTCACACTGTAGAACAGGCTGGCCTCGAACTCACAGAGATCTGCTGGCCTCTGCCTCCTGAGGGCTGGGATTAAAGAAAGGCATGTACCACAACAGCTTGGCTATAGTTTATTTTATTATTATTTCTTAGATGCCTGTATGTTTTTATACACACACACACACACACACACACACACACACACACACTTTATTCTTTGTGAATTTCACATCATGCACCCCAAATCTGCTCATTTCCAGTCCCTCCATATCCTCCCTTCAAACTTGCAGCATCCCTCCCCCATAATAAAATAAAAAAATACCAAACTAAACCAACAAACCATCTAACCAACCAACCAAGCAAATAAAAAAGGGTATTTCACTACTCTGTCTCTCCTGCCTCTTCAACATCTCTTCATTCATTTGAGTGGAACTAGGATCCTCGGTGTGTCCTGCAGTATACCCTTTTGTTCAATCAGCCCCACCCGAAAATGAAAATTGCAATGAGTCATTGGTCTGGTTCAAGGCCTCTGGTTTCTGGTACACCCTGATCACTTGACCCTCACTGAAACTCCTCTCTGATATCCCTCGGCTGCCCCTAGTCATGGAGATCTGCAGAACCCAGTCCCTTCAAATGCTCCAGCAGGAACCTAGATGAGGTAGATGTTAGGATGGGCCAATGCAAGGCCCTGGATATGTACCTGGGTGGTAGTTGAGCTAGTCAGTCCTGAATAGTAGAGCCGCCCCCGCAGATGAGCGGTGGAACCAGCTCTCCTATGCCCATGGCATCGGGGCCATCTCTCTCATGCCTGTGTTGAGGGGTGGGGCCAACTCTCCTAAGTACAGGGGGCCAGCTCTCCATGCCTGAGCCATTGGGACCAGCTCTCCTGTGAGGGTCAGGGTCAGCACTCTTGCTGCAGTGTCTAGTGAGGAGCAGGGCCAGCTTTCCTTGGGCCAACACAGGGCAGGGCTGGCTCAGCTCTGCCCTTGGATTTCATCATGCATGGCCCCCTATGGTTACATGGGCCATAGATGTCAACACAGACCCCAGTTGCAGCAGGACCACAGATCCAGAGGTGGCCATCCAGAGCATCTCAGGTCCAGATGTTACCATGTCCCCTGTGGCAGCTCAGGTCACTCAGAGCAGTTCAGCCCCAGCAGCAAGCAGCATGGCTCTCAGACACCAACATGGTCTGAGGTGGCTAACCAGACCCTGGGCATGTGCATGGCCCATGGTGACAACAGATGCCATGGACATCAACTCAGACCCTGGCTGCTGTGGGGCCATAGACCCAGAGATGGCCCCAGACTGAAGATAGGGCCCAGACATACCATAGATCCAGGTGGTGGCACAGGCCAACCAGAGCAGCAGCATGGCTATGGGACACCAACATGGTTTCAGTTGGCAGACCAGACCTAAGACAACTTCTTTTCCCTTGGTGGTAACAGGAGACATGGATATCAACTCTGACCATGGCTGCCATAGGGACACAAACATAGACATGACCCTCAGCAGCTACTTGGGCCCAGATGACACCTAGGCCCCACGTGGTAGCATATGCTACTCAGATCAACATGGCTCTGTAGGTTTGGACAACAACAAGTCCACAGGTTGTGCCACAGACCCTGGGCATCCATGTGGTCTAGGTGGCAACACAGGACACAGACTTTAACACAGTCACTGGCTGCATTAGGATATGGACCCAGATATTGTCCTAGGCAACAACATGGCCTGGATGTTACCAAGGCCCTGGGTAGCAGCACAGGCACTCAGATTGCCATGGCCCCAGAGGCAGCATGAAGCAGGGACACCAACATGGTCCTAGGTGACAGTCCAGACCACAGACATATGCATCAATTTCAATGGTAGCAGGAGCCAAGGACATCAACACATACACCCAACTGCAGTAAGGCCATGGACCCAGACATGACCCTTTGCACAGCCCAGGCATGGGATTCATCACTTCCATGGGTGACAAGCAGGCCATCTACCTCATTGGATCCTCACCACCTTAGCTTCTTCTGTTCCACATCTTTCCACCGCACATGAACCATTCTGCCTCTCTTTTTCTCCCATTTCTCCACCACACATTTCCTCATAATAATGGCACCCCCCCATTAACTTCTTTAGGCAGCCCAGGTCTTCAGGACCCAGGCTGGCCTGTGAGTGGCTTCCACCCACCTGAGCTGTTTTCTAGTAACAGACAGAAAGGTAGATATGTCCAGATGGAAGGGTAAGTGGGGAGGAACTGGGAGGAGTTTGGGGAAGGGAAACCATAATCAGGATATATTATGTGACAAAAATTCTATTTTCATTAAAAGAAAAAAGAAAGAATTGGTGTGACCCCTCCCCAAATAAAAAGTAATCATCACCATCAATACTTTCTGTGCCCAGCTTCTCCTTAGATTCCTTATTTGCAGGGTTACTATTGAATTCTTTGCTCAAAGGATCAAGTGAGACTGAATCAAGAAGGCTTAAGTGATCCACTGTTTCAAAATTACCATGTAAAGGGAATAGTCATCTGTGCAAGCAATACTCATGACATAGAAATGCCACCCCCCAAACCAGAACTTGTAATTTTGTTTAAATGGCATTTCCAGAAGAGTGTACATCCATATCCTACAAAACTCCAGAAAGCATATGAAATTAAATAACTTGGAAATTCATGTTTTTATTGTTAACATGAGTGCTGAATTTTAGTTAAGCTGGACATTGAGTACATGTGTCACCAAATTTCGCTCTTGCTCCTGAACAAAGATTGTGCTCTAGGGATAGTCGTCCCTTTCCCTAAGGAGAAGGACCTTTTCAATACGAGGAGGTATGCTCTGTAATACGACAGCCCTCTCACTCTTCCTCTCTTCTGCTCTCCGATGGATGAATTATGTCTGAAATCAGAGGAAGACAGGATTGGATTTAGCATAGATGAGGAGACTACTGGTGAGTAGGTCACTCAACAAAGTGTAAATTCTTAACACTGGTGAACTTGACACTAGTGAGTATTTTGACACACTACACTCATGTCTCTATATTTTACAGAAATTAAAATATGACTCACAATGAGTGGTGTTGACCATGTACACTTGTTTCGGGTCAACACTACACGATAATCCTGACTTTTACCCCTACACAACGCACCCTCCTATACCCACCACACAGGGAGAAGACAGCAGTGGCTTAGGGAGGGATGATAGGAAACCAGGGCCTGGAAGAACAAAAGGACATCTCAACCTGAGACAACAGGGAGGTTGGGGATAGCTCCTGGTGCCAGACACATACCTGGCCAGCACATCTGGGTACTTGGTTTCTTTGAACATTTTTTCCATTTCCTCGACCTGCCCCAGTGCCAACTGCAATGTGGTTCGCCGACGCCTTTGTGATGAACGGCGCCTCTGATCCGAATCATGGGCTCAAGTGAGGGCCTTGGCTCCTCTTGGTGAAGCTCCAAGGAAGAGGAGTTCGGGTCCCTACTGCTCTCCTCAGAGTCGTTTTGGCTCTCACGGACCTGGCGGCCCCCGTTATTTAGTTCCATTATGCAGCCCGGGTCACTTCCACTAGGGTTGCCACCCACCATCGCCAAGGCAGCCTCTAAGGTGGGGACCTCAGCTATCTCCTCACCATTCTCATTCCTTACAACGTACATATATCGCCGATAGAGCTTGTGGGCCATAACTAGTAGTCGGCTGAAGCCACAGAGAGAAGTGGGGCCCCAGGAATGCCCACAATCAAGGCCTATTGTTTGGTCAGTCTCTACTACTGAGAGACGTCAAGAGAGGGCCTGAGGAAAGGGTGACGTCAATGTGTCCTTCTGCGCATGCTCCACACTTCTCCATGTTCCTCAATGTTGACGTCAACACGCTCCTCTCCAGATGGGCGCCATAGGCTTTTCCCTTCCTGACTGACTGCTCTGTGCCTTATGACCTCTTGCTTAGGTAGGTGGTAATTGCTTTGGTGCACAAATGGTGGGTGTGGCCCAAAGATGAGGAACTGAGGGAGCCACTGTGAACAGGCTTGGAAAGGTCCTGTGAAGTTAAACCTTGCTTCCAGGGCATGCATGTAGAATGAGTTTTAGCCTGCATGCACGCTGCCTGTGCCTCCTAGGTTGTAAAGATGACACTGAAGGATGAATTGTGTAGCATTGCAAGATAATTGGGGAATAGAGTATTGGAGAAAGGTGGGAACACACACTGACCACAGGACCCTTGTGTGAACATGTAGAAAATTTCTGTGGACCTCACCCTCCACCTACCACTGCTGCTCAGAGAATGGGCTTAGAACTAAGTGGACATGATCAGATTAGTGGCTAATAGTTCAAGAGTGCCTGTTAGTACACTGAATGCTGGCTAGCCATTCTTCTTCATGCTCAACATCAAGATCTTGAAACTGGGTTTGAATATAATTCTAGTTAATGGCACTGTCGAAAACCAAGCAAAAGACACTTTGTCCCCTCAAAAGACAAATGATCTGCTTAAGAAATAATTACCTCCGATTATAATAGCTTCATAATATCTGTTAAATTCCCCATGTAATATTTGCTTCAGTTCTTATCACTGAGGATGTCGATGCAGTCCCTTAATCTGAGTCTCTAATATTCCTATCTTTGTCTTTTTATTATCTGCCTACTCATACTTTTCAAAGAACCAACTTCTAGTTACATTGATTCTTTATTGTTATTTTTGTTTCCATTTAAGTAATTCCTGTGTTGATCTTGATTTCTTTTCATCTCCTGATTTGGGGTTTGGCTTATCCTTCATTTTCCAGGGCTCTCATATGTATCATTTATTTGCACTCTCTGGCTTTTTTGTTGTGTTTGGAACAGGGTTTCTCTGTGTAACAGTCCTGGCTGTCTGGGAAGTCACTTTGTAGACCAGGCTGACCACAAACTCACAGAGATCGCTCTGCCTCTGCCTCCTGGGTGTTCGGATTAAAAGGGTGCGCCACCACGTCCATAGTTTCATTCCATTGTGATCAGGTAAAGAATTGTTTTTCTGTATTTGTTGAGACTTGCTTTGTCTCAGAATATGTGATCTATTTTGGAGAAAGTTCCATTGGAAAAATGTGTATTCTGCAGAGTTTGGATGGATTAGTCTATAGATGTCTGTTAAGGCCATCTGATCTATAATATCTTTTAATTTGCATATTTCTGTTTATTTTTTGTTAGGGAGACATATCAATTGGTGAGAATTAGGTATTAAAGTCACTCACTAGTATTGGCCTATAGTTAATCTGGCTTGAATCTAATATTATTTGTTAGGAAATCAGGTGCACCTGCTTGAGGCATACTTTTAGAATCATAAAGTCCTCTTACATTCCCTTAGTCATATGTAGTGACTCTCTTTATATTTTCTCACTAGTTTTGGTTGGAAGTCTCTTTCTTTAGCTATTGGAACAGTGTCACCTGCTTGTTTCCTAGGCCCATTTCCTCGGAACTTTTTCCATTCTTTCACCCTAGGGTGACATCTGCCTTTTATTGTGACCTCTGCTTCTTGGAGGCAGCAAGTAGATGTTTCCTGTCATTTGATGCAATCTACTAGTCTGTGCTTGTTTTCCCGATGATTTATTTTTATTTTCAGTTGTGTGTGCCCATGCCTATATGTAGGTCTGTGCATGTGATTGCAGATGTTCAAAGAGCCCAGTGGTGTGGGAGCCCCTGTAGTTTGGTTGTGGAATTGAGACCATTAGTACTCAGTTATTGTTGAAAAGTGGGTGTTAATTCCTGTGATTTGTTGATTTTGTAGGTTTTTTTTCTTTTCCCCTCTTGCTTAACTATGATCCTAGTGTGGTTTACTCTTTGCTGTGGATTTGTGTATGAATTTGTTTTTCTCTTCAGTCCAAAAGATTCCTGTAAGTATTTTCTATGGAGCTGGCTTAGTGCTCATGCATTCCTTTAGCCTGTCTTTTTAAAACCATGGAGTGTGTTTATTCTCCTTTCAGTTACAACAGACAGTATTGCTAGCTATAGTCGTCTGGGTTGGCACTTGAGTCAGAATTGAAATGCATCTGCCCGGGCCTCCTGCCTGTAAAGTTGCAGCTGAATAATCTGCTGCCATTCTGCCAGTCTGTCCTATGGGACATGGTGTGTCTGGCTGCTGCTGAGATGCTGTCTTTGTTCTGTGTCTTTAGTGTTCTAATTGTGAGGAGGGCCAATTCTTTCCTGGTCTGTTTCCTGGTGTTCTAAGCACTTCACATCTGGATTGACCTCTCTTTTTCCAGCTCTGAGAAGTTTTCTGTTATGAGTTTTTTTAAAAACATATTTTGCACCTTTAACTTGATTCTTCTCCTTCTATGCTCTTGTCATGGATCTCTCAGGGTGTTGAGTGTCTTGGATTCCCACTGATGCCTTCTTTGTCTTGTTTTGATTGTTCCAGCAACTTAACTGTATTTAATTTCTCAACCATGTTTACATTTTCCCAGAAAGCAGTTTGTGATTAACTTTATTCTGCATGTCTTTTCCTTCTTGTTCTTTGCTTCTGATCCTTAACTATTTATTGCTGATTTAAGTTTGTAATTTCTCTGCCATTTTGGAATGGAAGCAGCATGATATAACACACTTTTTATTAATAGTGAGCTGGTTCATTCATGTAGATTTCCTGCCCTCCCCTCCAGTGCCAGTAATACCCAACAACAGCTCCCAGTTAGTACAACAACGACCATATATCCAGAGAGGTGTCAGAAGAGACACTCCCATGTTGGCGGTAACCAACAGCTGTCTCTTTGGACTTTTAAGATCCACTCCACAGGAGGGAAATCATCCCTCATCCTAGAAACCTAGACAACATCCCAGGACTAGTGAGGTTATGTATCTTAGAAGAGAATTTACCATTGCGATGATGATAGAATGGAGTAATTCAAACCGCATTATTAATCTTATCCTTATATAAGTGTGACTACCACCCCTAATCAGAGTTCCCTCTGTCTACAGCAAACGGAGACCATCAGAGAAGCCACAACTGGACAGGATGCAGAGAACAATGGCTCATGGGGAGCACAGCCCCAGTGCATACATCTTCATCACAGTTCCTGCATCTATGACTCAGGAAACGCAGGGGAAGAGAGGGGCTGAAAGATTTTAAGAGCCTCAATACCAGGATGTCTGCTGTGAAAGAGTCACTCACAGAACTGGCTGCATAAATGAGATCAGAACACTGGCCTTATCACCAGACAAGATAATGGAGAGATGGTAAAGTGTCCATGGAAGGAGAGACACTATGTACTGGGATTTTCAGGCTGAGCTTTATTTTGTTCCTAGACAGAGAACTGTGGGCAAGTAGTGACTACAGACAGAGGGGGAATTGACCTCTCCCAGGGATGAGCCCTCTAAGTGGTTAGTCAAGGCAAAGGAGCAGCCCTGAAATCATATACACACAAACAACTAAAGCCGACTTAGCAGGCCGTATTCACACAGTTGTTCATACACATATGTCTATATGTAGAAGAGTAAGTGAAAAGAGGCAATTAATGTGAGAGTAGTGGGGGAAGGCATGGAAGGAGTTGGAAGGAGGGGACTTGGGAGAAATTGAGGGAGGAGAGATTCTATCAGTCCATTTCTTTTATTTAGTTGGCTTTAGTTGGCTTTCTGCTTCTGTAATAAAACATAGGAACTAAAGCAAACCGGGCAGGAAAGGGTTTATTTCCTCTCAGAGCTTACAGTCTATCACTGAGAGAAGTCAGGGTAGGAACTGGAGGCAGGAACTGAGGCAGAAGCTGTGTAGAGATGTTGCTTCCTGGCTTGCTCCTCTTGGCTTCTTCAGCCTGCTTTCTAATACACTCCAGGATGACCTGCTCTGGGGTGGCACCACCCACAGTGGGAGGGACCCTTCCATGTCAATCATTAATCCAGAAAATGCTCCTCAGAATTGCTTACTGAATGGAGCCTATTTCCAATGGAGAATCCCTCTTTCTAGATGTGTCTAGCTTCTGGCTACTTGACAAAAAACTTGTCACCACAACAGACACTTTGTCCACTGGAAAAAGAAAAGAAAAACCAAAACAATATAAAAAGAAACAGACAAAAATGGTTCTCTCAGATTCTATGGTTGGTATGAAATCCCAGGTATGGCCAGAACCATCTCTGTCTGGATAAACACCACCTCCCTAGAGATTTTCAATGACCCTCTTGCCCATGTGTTGTACAACATGGTCAGGGTGAGGATGAAAACACTATGATGGAGGACAGGAGAATTCATGGGTCAATGTAAACACCACTTGACAAACTCCCATGACATAAAAGTCTACTGATGCTTACTCTGTGATATCCCCACCACAGAAGGAGACCTTGTCATTTTCTTTAAATGGCATTTCCTTGATAACTGTCATACATACCATACTAATGCAGAAGACACATGAAGAAAGACTATTTATTTCAACACACGTTGAGACTATTTATTTCAAATACAGATTCTTAGGGAAGAAAGATGTAACAACATGTGGGTGGAAGACAAAAATGCATCTGCAAGTGGATCCTGGTCAAGGCGGGCACTCTGGGGCGCCTGCACAATCTTTAGATTGAGGTGGAGCGTGTCCCAGGAGGAGCACTGCTAAGTCCTGGCAGATTCTTCCCTCACCAGATCTGTTCTCTCCTCTTCCTGAACCATCTCTGCATTGAGAGGGAAGAGGGATTTGTTCAGTAGGGTAATCAGGATATAATCGGAAAAGACATCCTGAGACATTAGCTGCTCTCTATAATTTAGATTGCACAGAAGAACCTGCTCTCTCCCTACTGTAATGCTGTGTGAGGCTGAGAGGCTGGGACAGAGTCCACTGCTTGCCTAGAATGTGGGAGACCCTGGTTTCCACCCCAGCACTGCAGAACAGTCCCTGGACAAATGTGCAAACATTGCATGCCCTTCCCCCTTCCTATAGTTATTCATCCTGAGGGAAGTGAGCAGGATTTTCAGGCAGATACACCAGCGTGCTTCAAATAATTATAAAGCTGGGTATCCTTATATGTGTGGCCTCTCCAGCTGCTTCAAAACAGCAGAGGGACCAGGCATTTGGACTCTATGCTTTCCCATTCCCTTCAGTCTCTGTTTAACCAAGCTTACATCAACATTATCAGTGCTGGGTTCTGCCTGTCTACTATCCATACACCCAAATTACTCCTGTATGAATAGAATCCATGCTTACTTTTCAGTATTTCAAACATTTTAGGATCATGGAACCCATAGTTATCCTAATTTGAATCCTTTGTTGGCCATAACCCCAGGACTGCTCCAAGGAAAATCCAAAGGATACCAGCATTAAAGGACTTGAATGTACTCGTACATATATATTGATTTAAATACTTAATGTAAAAAAGACAAAAAGAATTAGGATCATGACTTGCACCTAGTGTGGTGGAAGAAAAGTCTGTAATAGATTTGTGGGAGAGCATAGCCAGAGGCAGGGACATCTGGGAGAGTCCAGAGTGGATGAGACCAGACTGAGCCATGTGAGGAGAGGAGGAGGGAGGGGGGATACAAATGTATCAACATTATAAACAAAGCCAGTGTGGTACCCTGAATTATCCCAACCACACCTCAGGCTTCCCCGGCAAAACATTTCTACTTGTTCCACCTAAAAACTACATGAGAACAGTTCCACTCCCAGTTTACAGAGCTCCCACTCCCTTTTGGAACCCTAGGACAGCAAGGCAGGGGTCTTGCAGGCTGGAATGTGTTGGTGGCTTTAGTTCTGGAGGGTAAAATGGAGGCAGACAAAAATGGCTAGCAGTTGAACATGCCTGCCAGCCAGCCTGAGGAGATGATTTTGAGACCAGGACCCACATCCTGGAAGGAGAGACCAAGTCCTTCCAGCTGTCCTCTGAACTACCAATGTGAGACACAGCTCTTCTCTCCCCCCCACACTCATTCCAAGACAAAATAAAACTTCAAAATGTGATCTGAACTTTTCAGTAAATGACGACAAGAAGGACAGCTGCCAGGAAGACAGAGGCCTCTCTGTACCAGCTTGTTCCCTATGAAAGGACTTGAAGCCACACAAGGTGCTTACCCTTCTTCAGCACTGGATCGTGATTTCTCTGGAAAAGGTGTTCCAACTCCTGCAGCTGTAGCCCTGTCACAGAGGCAGCGACAGGACCCCAGCGCTGGCACAGGCTGCATTTTGGGCATGGTAACTGGAATGGACTGTGCACTGGGCGTCAGAACTGACACAGGCTGGACATGGGGTCCTGTAA
>NW_023504547.1:0-1274 GCF_004664715.2 Peromyscus leucopus | reverse complement strand
ATGAGAGAGGTATATAATAGTGTGACCTATAAAGGTAGACCCATCAGAATAACACCCGATTTCTCAATGGAGACTTTGAAAGCCAGAAGGACCTGGACAGATGTAATGCAGACACTAAGAGACCATGGATGTCAGCCCAGACTAATATACCCAGCAAAACTTTCAATCATCATAGACGGAAGGAACAAGACATTCGAAGACAAAGCCAGACTTAAACAATACCTATATACAAACCCAGCCCTACAGAAAGCACTAAAAGGAAAATTCCAACCGAGGGAAGTCAGACACACACTCGAAAACACAGGCAATAGATAAAGCCACAACAGTAAACCCCAAAGAAGAGAAGTACACACACACACACACTACCACCAAAAATAACAGGGATGAACAATCACTGGTCATTAATATCCCTTAATAGCAACAGACTTAATTCACCTATAAAAAGACATAGGCTTAGAGAATGGATACGAAAGCAGGACCCATCTTTCTGCTGCATACAAGAAACACATCTCAAATTCAAAGACAGACACTACCTAAGAATAAAAGGCTGGGAAAAGACTTTCCAATCAAATGGTCTTAAGAAACAAGCAGGGGTAGCCATCCCGATATCCAACAAAATAGACTTCAAACTAAAATCAATCAAAAGAGATCAAGAAGGACATTACATACTCATCACAGGAAAGATCCACCAAGATGAAGTTTCAATTCTGAACATTTATGCCCCAAACACAAGGGCACCCACATATGTAAAAGAAACATTACTAAAGCTTAAACCACATATAAAACCCCACACATTAATAGTGGGAGATCTCAACACCCCACTTTCACCACTGGACAGATCTCCCAAATCGAAACTTAACAGAGAAATAAAGGACTTAACTGATGTCATGACCCAATTGGACCTAATAGATATCTACAGAACATTTCATCCTAACAAGAAAGAATATACCTTCTTCTCAGCACCCCATGGAACTTTCTCTAAAATCGACCACATACTTGGCCACAAAGCAAATCTCAACAGATACAAAACAATCAGAATAACCTCCTGTGTTCTATCAGACCACCATGATTTAAAGTTAGATTTCAACAACAACAAAAACTACAGAAAAACTACAATCTCATGGAAACTGAATAATGCTCAACTGAATCACCAATCGGTTAAGGAAGAAATAAAGAAAGAAATTAAAGACTTCCTAGAGATCAATGAAAATTAAGACACCACATACCCAAACTTATGGGACACTATGAAAGCAGTGTTAAAAGGGAAATTCATA